>NW_015176453.1:945496-986843 GCF_001447785.1 Gekko japonicus | reverse complement strand
TTGGCTGTCAATGCCTTGGTTGACCTCTGGACCTCAGCAATTGCCATGATTGCACCTAGGCATGGGCAGCCCCTTGGTTTATGGAGGGTCTACTGGAGATGAAAAGACAGGGGAGACAGCTAGTGACAGTAGAGAAGGACTCGAGACATAGCTGAAAAGGCATGGGCTAGGGCTCATTTGAAAACCTACTCTGTGGCAGTGATGGCAACAAAGAAGCAATATTTCTCTGTCATCACCGCATCTGCAGAGTGTAGACCTGCAGAATTCTTCTGGGGGGTCAGAGGCCTATTGGGTTCTGACCAATGGGAAGAGGTGGTAATTTTGCTAAGCATTTTGCAGATAAAATCTCTCACATCTGTTCTCACTTGCACTCTATATTAGCAGCACCAGGATTGGATGGTCGCCAGGGTGCTGATTTGTCCAGTTGTGTGTGATACCTTCCAGCTTCTGTAGTCTAAGGATGCTGATAGGATTCTGGCAAGCCTGAAACCTATCATCTGTTTGTATGATCCTTGTACGATCCTTGTCCCTCCTGGCTGGTTAAATCTGCTGGGGGACAGGGCTGGTGGACTGGTCCAGGAATAGGGATGGGCACGAACCAGGAAATGTGGTTCACTTTGTGGTGTGCCTGGTTCATGAACCATAAACTGTCATGGACTTTTAAGCTCCAACCTAGTTCCATTTGTGAGGTTCATGAATTGGTAAACACCCCTCTGCCCGGCACACTAGAAATCAAACTTGCAGGGGATCTCCAGCTGACTCTGCTCTACCCTGCCCTCCAAGTTTAGTGAGGACTGGATTTACAGGTTCCAAGTTACAGCCCCTCCCCCAAAAGGTGCCCCTAAGAAAGTGCTTTCTGGGGAAATGACTGGTGGTCATTTTGACAGGCGCAGGTTCAGGAGTGCACAGAACAAATCCTGTACAAGCTAGAGATACCAAAGTTGCAGGGGATCTCTAGCTGACTCTCCTCTACTTGCCCACCAAGTTTGGTGAGGATTGGATTTATGGAGTCTGAGTTATGCCCCCCCCCAAAGAAGGCGCCCTGAGGAAAGTGCTTTCTGGGGAAATGACAGGTGGTCATTTTGACAGGCACAGTTTCAGAAACTTCAACAGTTTATAGAATGGATCCCATGCAAGCTAGAGACATCAAAGTCACAGGGGACCTCCCTGGATGCTCCTCTACATGCCCTCTAAGTCCTGCCCTCCATTGCTTTGCAGTTTGGCAAACATTTAGATTCAGTAGAGATGTTCACTCCGGAAATGTACCCATTCACAAACTGCCATGAACTGCTTGAAAGTTTGTGCTGGTTGACATGCCACAAACTTGAGTTGGCGAACCATGAACTGCTCAAAAGTCATCACAAACTTTAGCTTGTGAGCCTGTTCGTGCCCATCCCTGTCCAGGAGACACTAAATGCCTTCCTGAGAGGCAGGGTGGTTGTTCTTGCCTTGAAGCAATACAAATAGGGAACATGATAATTGACCTTTAAAGCCTTGTACGGCCTGAGACCAATATACTTTAAGGACTGCCTTCTCCCATGTGAACCTACCTGCTCACTTTGGTCATCCTTGGATGACTATCTGAGGCTAGATGGGTGGCAACCCAAGAAAGGGCCTTCTTTGTCATGGCACCAAAACTTTGGAACTCCCTTCCTAGGCAGATTAACCTGTCTCCCACTATTGGAGCCTTTTACCAGCAGGTGAAGACCTTTTTGTTTTGTCTGGCATACCCCCAATACCAGTAGTAGTCCTCCTTCTGGTGCTGGGTATTTACATGTTATTAACTGAATTTTACAAATTTAACTGAATTTTTGTTTAATGTTCACTGCTTTCTGGACCTTGATGGGATGGAAAGGTAACATAATTAAAAAAACAAACAAACAAATTATCTTGTCTATTTTTTACTTGCTACGTCATGATTCAACTGCTGTGATAGAAATTGTGATTTAAAACTTTTTTTAAAGCCCCCACTCCAACCTATGGGACCAAACCAGGTATGTTGGAGATCCTTTATTTCTTCAGTATCAAGGAAGGGAGGAGGGCTATGAACAGCTAACTCTTTATACTGCACAACAGGTTGAGAGGTATCCTTAGTAATTTGTTTCATCTAGTGCCTCCAAGAAAGGAACTGGCACATGTTAGTCTAACTATTGGTATCCCACCCGAAAGGATGTTTCTCACTACCAAAGTTCTATTGCAGATATTTCTGCAATTGCAATTCCAATGAAAGATGAAAAAACAGTCACCTTAAGTATTCCACACAAGATGTGAAAACTAATTGCTTCCCATCTGAAATCTGTTCCAGTGCACAGTTCAAGGCTCTATCTTTAACCACTTTAGCCAGTTTGAGATCTACTTAGTAACTCAGTTGGAACAGAAGTTATAGCATTACCTAAAGAGGCTGCCCAGTGGGGCTGGGGGGGGGGGAGGCTCACCCAACACTACAATGACAAACAGATGAAGCCCATTCATAAGTGCACTTCTGGGAACTGAAGAGATACATAGAAAGCACAAAGTTTATAGCTAACATGAAACTGTCTGTTTCCCCCTAGGGCAGCTGTATTGATCAAAACATGGAAGGCAAATCTTGGTATGCCCATTTATTGTTTGAATTCTGCTATCCATCCATTTCAGTCCCTCCTCCAAGGAGTAAAGAAGCCCCCCCAGGTCTCCATCTAATTGTTCTGAGTTCCATAGTTTTCTACATTCCAATTTCTAGGTTAGTGCAAAAGAGCTGCCCCAAGACAGGGCCTGTTTGCTAACAGGGCAGTCTCATTACACAGCTGAGCACAGAACATTCTGAATGAGCTGGTGTTTGGGGGAAAAAGAAAGAAAAAAAAGAAGAAACACCATTAAAAGGATAAGACTGAAAGATAATTTCATCTGGTGGCCTGAATTATGATGTTATGTGGCAGCATGATCTTTCTTCTCTACAGTTTCCTTCCAAAAAGCTGTTTTACTGGTGAAGGTGGACGAAATCCATAATTTTTCTTTACTGGAAAGGACAGTTCAATAACTTGCTGATGGATAGGTATGCAACAGTGGAAACAGGCAATTAAAAAAAGAAATTATATAAAATTTATAGCAGCTGAGGGGCAGCAGAGGATAGAACCAAGCTGGAATCAACTAAGACTAATTTTTTTGGAGGCGGGGGGGCAGGGAGTGTAAAGGCCTTAAACGTTTGTACACATTTAAAAATGGGCTGATGTTGTTTAGCAGTACAGAAAAATATGTTACACGGGACAGTACAAGTTATAATGGAATTAATGTGTGCCTCCATGTTAGGTGAAGGAACAGGTATCTGTCACTCCTTCACTGTATTTGCGAGTCAAAGAGCACTTTCCACATACCCTTTGTGGCACGAAGGCTGCAATGTTTTCTCAGGACTCAGACCTAGGAACTGCCATACTTCAGGAATTTAATCAAAAAAGATATTATCAGTCTAATGGGCAGTTCAAAATCAGATTTGTGAAGTTCTAAGGAGAAATGTGAGAAGCTTTACGTAAGTAATAAGTGGAAAACCAGTTCTGGTATTGGACAAAATAATTCACAATGCACATCAGTGGTTTCTTGTTCTTCTGCTATGGTAACTGTGCTGTGGTGTACTGGTTAGAGTGCTAGACTATGAACTGAAAGATCCAGGTTGGAAACCCCCATCTGCATGGAAGCTTTGTGGGATGACTTTGTGACAGTCACATGCTCTTAGTCTGACTCACCTCGCCGGATTGTTGTGAGGGTGAAATGGAAGAATGGAGAATGAAATAAGCTACTTTGGGTCCCCACTGGGGAGAAAGGTGAGGTATAAATGAAGCAAATAAATGACTTGTGGTGGCAGTATCTCCCCACCCCCATGGGGGCTGCCAGTGCAACAGCAGTATTTCCTGCCCACTTCTCCCCCTTTTTTGCTGTCAAGTCACAGCTGACTTATGGTGACCCCACAGGTTTTTCAAGGTCGGAGATGTTTAGAGGTGATTTGCCGATGCCTGCCTCTGCATAGTGATCCTGGTGTTCCTTGGTGGTCTCCCATCCAAAAGGTGATCAGACCTGACCCTGCTCAGCTTCCAAGATCTGACAAGATCAGACTCACCTGGGCTTTCCAAGTCAGGGCCCCACTCTCCTGATTGCCTCTGGATTCCAGCACTGGAAGCGGCTACCATGTTGCAGAGGTACAGATAAATTGACTGATACCACAAGTTAACATTTGTCAGACTGCACAAAGCCATTATCACTAGGATTGCCAGCTCCAGGTTGGGAAATACCTGGGGATTTTGGGGATGGAGCCTGAGGAGGGTGGGGTTTGGGGAGGGGAGGAACTTTAATTCGATATAATGTCATAGAGACCACCTTCCGAGTGGACATTTTCTCCAGATGAACTGATCTCTGTCACCTGGAGATCAGCGGTCATTCCAGGAGATCTCCAGCCACTACCTGGAGTTTGGCAACCCTAATTATCACAAACCTGCTATCTGATTTTTCAGTTCAAGCTTTCCTTTTGTCATATGAAGGTTGCTGTCACACACACTAAATGATCCACTTTCAATGCACTTTCCAACTGGGTTTTGTCAGTTCACGCAATCACACACACAAAAAAGGTTCCATACATCTCACAGCAGCCCATGCTGAGTTCATTCAAATCTCAGTCATAACCATGTTCACTATGGAAGCTAGTTCCACAAATTTCACTGTAGCATACTGTTGTGCAGGGGATGTGGAACGGTATAGTCTAGCCCAATCATGTCAGATATTGGAAGCTAAGTAGGGTTGCTACTTGGATGGGAGACCACCAAGGAAGACTTTGCAGAGGAAGGCAAGGGTAAACCACCTCTGCTTAATCACTTGTTTTGAAAATGCTGTGAGGTCACCATAAGTCAGCTGCGATTTGACAGCACTTCTCTCTCTCTCTCTCTCTCTCTCTCTCTCTCTCTCACACACACACACACACACACACACACACACACACACTTTGTAGTGTACTTAGGATCCCAGTACAAGATTTCCCAATATCATAACCAAAGCCAACTGAGCCATATTTAGAAGAGAAACTCTCTACGGCAGAGGTGTCAAACTCATTTGTTATGAGGGCCGGATCCGACATAAATATCACTTTGTTGGGCTGGGCCATGTGTACCATAAAACGTAATGCCAGGTACTGGAGATAGAAACTGTATAAAGGTCAGCAGCTGGTAAGCTCTGAGTTGGTGTGTCCCCACTGCAAAGCCCCATGGGGTGGGATGGGGGTGCAGAGGAAAACCCACGTGGGCAGACTGGAGAGGCAGCAGTGCAGTGCTGGACAGATGCTCCCACGATACTTGACTGCTGCAGACAAGGTTGTTCTGCCATACTGAAGCCACAATAGAGTGGCTCCGCCCACTCCCCCAGCATTCCCTCCCTTGCACCTTTTGTCTGTGGGCTGCATAAGAGCTCCGGACGGGCCAGTTCCAGCCCCTGGGCCTTATGTTTGACACCCCTGCTCTACAGCCTCAACCTCAAACAAGCCACAGTGAAGAAGGTATTTTGTATATTTTGTCAAGGATAGAAAAAAGGTTGATCCTGCTTATTTCACTTTAGTGATATTTTCCTCCCATTGATTTTGATGGAGGCATCGCTGCTTTATAATCTGCCTTCACAAACATTCCACTCTCCTTCAGATAAGGCCAGATAGGAATGAATATATGCGGATCTTTGACAGGAAATGGTGACCAATAATAATAGGAATAAAAAAAATCAAACGGCAGTAAACGCACGAGGGAAGAGCTTCCAAAAAGCCATCTATCACTATCACTGTCACTGAGGTGATGAATGGCAGGTGTGGCACAAGCCAGCGATACCCGGACTGCGCCGAGACGAGAGCTCCTGGTACTGCTCTCACTCTTTTGTCACCCAGCGCCAGCTGAGTTCCCAGCTGCCAGTTGCTGCCATGCAAGGCAGAGAACATACACTTGGAACAATCGCAGCGGCACGGAGCGCAGCGTCTGCATTATTAATTAGTTTAATGACTTTTGCTCTTCCCTATTTTGTTTAATTTGTGTACTTTTTAAATCACGGCCCCAGAAGCTGCCAAAAAGTTGATCGAGAATGTCATCTTAATTCTGTCTTGCTCCATGTTTTGTGTTCATTTGCATCTGAAGCAGGGGAGGAGCTGTGCATTATTTCCTGCCGTAAAACGTTGGCCCTTTTTATTTCCTAAACTGTGTCATTGTTCACATCACGGGTGCCGCGTGAAACCCACATGCCTGCCGATAACTGTGCCGTCTTTTCCTGTAGCCACAAATTAAAAGCAGGTTTATGACCACATGCTACTGGGTCCCTCTAGAGCCCCGATGGAGGCAGCTGAAGAACAAGCCGTCCAGAACTCCCCCTCCCTCCCACCCACCAAGCCCTTCCGTGATAGAGATTGAAACAATTGCATCATTTAATTTACTATTGCAAAGAGGATATGGCTCATTGGCCCCTCGTTGTTTTGAAGATGGATTTAATTAACCTCCAATGAATCTTGCCAGTAAGTGTGAGAGCATCAGCATGGAACTGGATGTGTCAAAAAAGAAAAGGAAAAAGCATTAGAGTCGAGTAACTACCATAGCTGAGTCCAGCTTTACCTGCCTTCTCAATTTCGTTTAAAAAAAACAAAAACAACCCTAGAACCCTTTGGAGACGTAGAATTGTATTTTGATAATACACTTTCTGTGAATCTGCGTTCAATATTTTTAACTTGTCAATCAGAGGACAAGAGAAGGGAATTAAAAAAATTAAAGATCCCTCTTAATACTGATGTGATTTTCACCTGACATGCTGTTTTCCATTACCAGAAAATAAATAATTCCAATAAATATTCTGGTAGGTAAATAAATAGCCCCGTGGGAAAGCAATCTGGATGCCTTTTATAAGCTTGGCTACAATATGAAAGTAATCACAACGTCCATGACATTAATTTATATTGAACATTTAGCAGGTGCCTCAGATGGACAGATGTAATTTGCCTTCATTAATAAAATCATCCTTAGCAGAGCTGAAGTTTATGCATTTTAATTTAATAAACCTTTATTACATTTTAATTACACACATGGCTGTGTTTACAACAGTGACCTCTATTTACAACATAGTTTAGCCCACACCAAAATTTACCATCACATGATAAAGCTGAAGTGTTTCACTGTCATTTGAAAGGTGGCAATCCACACACTGTTTAAACTGATTTGTATTTGTGCTGCTGCTGCTGGTAAGGAAAGAACATGGCTCATTTTTCCTTCTTTGATAAAGCTTATGAACTCAGGAGAGTACAGGAAGTGGCAATTTCATGAAATACACAGGCATAAGAGTACTACCAGCCCTGGCGCAGGCTACTCCAATCTCATCAGATCTCAGAAGCTAAGCAGGGTCGGTCCTGATTAGTATTTGGATGCGAGACCACCAAGGAAGTCCAGGATTGTGACACAGAGGCAGGCAATGACAAACCACTTCTGAAGGTCTCTTGCCTTGATAGCCCTACGGGGTTGCCATAAGTCGGCTGTGACTTGATGGCATTTTCCACCACCACCAAGACTATCACCACCTCTTATATTTATCTACCACGCTAACCCCAAGGGGTTTAGGGCAACATACTCCATTTTCCCTATTCCATTTTATCATTACAACAACATTGTGAGGTAGGTCAGGCTGAAAAAGAGTGACTGGCCTAAGATCAAGCTGTGTGACTGGCCAGGAATTTGAGGCTGGAACTCCCTGGTCCAAGTCAGACATTCGAACCACTATGACTGTGCTGGTTCTGGCTCTATAAATGGATACTGAAGGTTGGGTTGCCACTCTGGGTTGGGAAATTCCTGGCGATTTGGTGGGTAGAGCCTGGGGAGGGTGGAATTTGGGGAGGGGAAGGATGTTCTCAGGGTATAATGTCATACAGCCCATTCTCCAAAGTTGCCATTTTCTCCTGGGGAACGGATCTTGTGTAAGCCGCCCTGAGCCCGTTCGCGGGAAGGGCGGGGTATAAATGCAATGAAATAAATAAATAAAATCTCTGTGGTTTGGAGATCAGTTGTGATTCCAGGAGATCTCCAGGCCCCATCTGGAGACTGGCAACCCTAACCATTGCTAATGATCAAAGGCACTAGTCATGTGTATTCTCCTTACAGAAGTTAATACTAGAAATGCTGTAACACCAGTGGCTTATAGTGATATGCCTTTTCTGCAAGTGCCACAACAATTTCACAACTGCTCAATTAGTTGTAGTTACTATTAATATTAAAAAGTGCTGGTACATACCTTTACGTGACAGGATTCCTGTGTATTTTAGGAAGCACCAACTCCCATGCATATTTTTTGACGTCTCAGCTTTGCATTCCACTCTTTTTGTACTCAGATCTATTAAGTTACGGGCAGAACAGAGGTGTACCTCTGAGAGAATGGAATTATTTGGCCGAGATTACCTGATCCTGCTGCTGTTTTACTAAAGATCTCCCTCTCCTCTCCAATTTGAATATGTTTTTAATTTTGTGCTTTAACACTGAATCTGTGTGACTACTACTAGCTGGAAGAATCCATCCAAAAGCAGAGTGCGTTTTAGTCTTACTGATTACAGTGGGCAAATTAGTCACCCACTTAACCCCTTTCCCACTGAAATCAAGAGTGCTTAACTAGATCTGGTTTATACTAGTAGTATTTGGTTACATTTACATCCCTCGCCAAGAGTTACATGATACAGAGATTCAATACTACACTGTCATAGGTTTATCTTAATGGTAATGCTGCTAAAATCAAAACCCAGAGAGCCAGAATCCAGCCCCCATAGCTTAGATGTCCACTGGGCTTTATCAGTGGCCCATCACATTCAGTTCAGCCACCATCTCCAGGGTTGGGGGCAAACCCCGGTCCTGCTGAGCCAGCAGTGAAGCTCCCAGAACCTCCTGGAGCTGCCCCTGTTGCCCAGGACTCACCTGCTGGCAGCAAGGGTCGGGGAGGGCCCACTCTCAAAGATCCCAGCCAGCACAGAGTTGGAAAGGCTGGTCAAGAGTCCAGCGCCATGACAGCTGGGCTGGGGAACTTGGGTGATGGCAGCCTCCAGCACCATGGCAACACTGCTGCCTGGAAGGCCCCCTGATCACAGGCTGCCCAAAGAGAGGCCTGTAGGTAGTGTCTCTCAGCTGGTGAAAATGCTAAGGGGAGATGGTATTGAGCCCCCCCCCACAAGAAACAGCAACTTACCCAGAGCAGAGGTGGGAGTGGTGGTTGGTTGTGGGAGGCAGAGGCTATGGGGCCAATTGGCAAACATCCCCACAGAAAATCACAGGATGTGCCCAATGGCCATCGAAGACCAGGGGAAGTGGCTGCTGGGGACAAGCAAGGGAAGATGGGGATGCACGGATGGGGGAATAAAAAGAAGATCCCAGAAACAGGCCAAGGAGGAAAACAGTGGCTGATGACTCCAGGGTGCGAGAAAGTTGATTCAGGCCGGGAGGATAAGGAACCAGGTGATGCAACCCCCTTCCCTCCCATTCTGAGGCTTAGGGAACTTCCTTCCAAAGGGGGAGCAAGATGGTAGAGTGTAGTCCCCCCCCCCCGAAGGCGAGCAGACAGGGCCCCACATACCTATTAGTATGGATCAGATCTTTTAAGCTGGAGAAGCCAAAGGAGAAGCCAAAGGCAGCAAGGTGCATTGCAGAACAGTTTGCGCAAAGTGCACTATAAAATCAAAATTTTAATTGCTTAAGCAAACTAGCCTGATAACCACATCCAAGAGTTTGTACATCACCAGCATAACTCTTGATATTTTCCCCCTTTATAACAAACTCTTCCCATACTTTAAGTCGCTCCCCCCACACATGCCCTGCTTACAAGAGATGCTGTTTAAAACACAAATTTAAAACCCCAATAGGCAGGCCATTAATTTACGGGGTTGCCATATGTCAGAAGCAACTTGAGGGCACATAACACACACAGGTGTGCTAAAACTATTGTCTGTATCTCTTGTAGAATTACTATTAACTATAATCTGAGTCCAGGCGCACCTCAATGAAAAGCAAACATTTCCCAGGCTATAAGCCATCATGTCAAAGCTCACTTCATCAGATACAAATGAGAACGAAGATCCATCAGCCAGAAGAAGAAGAAGAGGAGGAGGAGGAGGAGGAGGAGATTGGATTTATACCCCACCCTTCACTACCCAAAGGAGTCTTAGAGCGGCTTACAAGCACCTTCCCTTCCCCTCCCGACAACAGACACCCTGTGAGGTAGGTGGGGCTGAGAGAGCTCTGACAGAAACTGCTTTCTTTCCAAGAACAGCTGTGCCAGAACAGCCAACCCCCTCATGTCCCTGCCCCACCTGCTCTCCCACTGGTGCCAGGCCAGGCACACCAAGGAGATAAACAAAGAAAAAAAGGAACCAAGTTTGAGGCCAGTGGCAACTTTAAGACCAACAAAGTTTTATTCTGGGTATAAACTTTTGTGTGCATGCACACTTCTTCAGATAACAGATAACTGTATCTGAAGAAGTGAAGAAGAAGCACATGAAAGCTTATACCCAGAATAAAACTTTGCTGGTCTTAAAGGTGCCACTGGCCTCAAACTTTGTTCTGTTGCTTCAAACCAACATGGCTACCCATCTGAAAGAAAAAAGAGAGATTTAATTTCCCTGCAGGGAAAAATATACAAAAATGAAAATAAAACGGGCAGTTTCCCATAGGTTGTATCATTTTAACAGGAGACTCTCTTTCAACCTCTTGCCGATGGATAAGAGGATATAAGTAAGTTTAGCCTGGCTGACCACAAGTACTGGCTGTACCTCCATCAATTTACTGTTTCTGCTGCAAGAGAGACCACCTCAGGAGACTCGGTGACAACATTAGTATCCACACGGCTGTGCCTTTTGTTCAGTGTGAAAGGCTACTTGAATAGGGGTCAACTGTAGTCAATTCTCTGTTTACCACAATTAATTGTTCCACGCTGGATGCTACAAACAGATCTCAGAGAATACTTCTGCTCCAGAAGTGTGCAACAAAAGGTTTTATGATGCCTGTGTTTGGGGCCAAACAATTGAGAGCTGGAAACTGGGTATTTCACTCTGGGCAATCTAGCAGGCTTCAGCCAAAAAATCTTTAAAAATGGACCAATAAATGCTGAATTCATGCTGTCCCCCACCAAAGCAGACTAAATTGCCAATATTAATTTACCGTTTTGTAAAAAGTGGGGATCTTTTTTGTAATGAGCTGCAGATTTCATCAGACTTCCAAAGTAGCGCTGCATGATTCATCACTACAAAGCCCCATGTCAAAGAAAGTGCAAGCAAAAATTAAGAACCAATATTTTTGTTAAAAAGTGGCCTCTCCCTCAACATGAAGAACCAATATTAATTATAAAGCATCAACAGGAGCAGCAGCTGCTGGAGAAAGTGTGCAAGCTCAGGTTTGCAGTGGCTGTGTCCCATGTTCCCTCTAAGCTGTGGAGTTTTGTGAGCAAAAATTCTGCTTTGTGAGCTACTGGCTTTAAAGTTGTGAGCGAGCAATTTGGCTACTGCATAAATTAGTTTGCTCTGGAGCCATCCTTCCTGAGTGAAAACGTGTGAGCCGGAGGCTAAAAACTGTGAGCTATATCACACTAACTCAGCTTAGAGGGAACACTGGTTCACTGTCTATTTCACTGCATGCACATGTGGCAGGAAGCCATGCTCTGCTGCATCAGACTGAAGGCACAACTAAACATCACGGCGCCCCTAGGTCTGATGCTGCCATTTTAGATTTGAATGTGGGCTATTTAAAAATGCTGTAATGTAAGGCATCCTTGTATCCTCCCCCCCCCCCCCAATACCTTTTGAAATGCTGAAAGAATTGTGCGGTGGGGCAAAGGGCAGCTGTTTCAGCAATTGAAAAGGCAAGGGGGGGCCCAAGAGTGTCAGCTCTTAGTGTGCAGCGACCCCAATCAAGATCAGGCCCTCACAGCATTTTTAAATGGTTCATGTTCAGCTCTAAAATGGTGGCGACGGCCTAGGGATGCTATAATGTCTAGTTGTGTCCTGAAGCTCCATCTAGCCTAGCATCCTGTTTCCAGCAGTGCCCAGCCTTTGCTAAACCTATGTTCCATGACTGTCTAACCTTCTTTTAAATACTTCTAAAGCCAGTGGCCATTACCACTATTTGTGGCAGTGAACTTGTGGAAAGTTCTCCAAGTCGCTGCCGTAGGGTTTTCAAGGCAAAAGATGTTGCCTCTGTGTAGAAACCCTGGTAATCCTTGGTGGTCTCCCATCCAAAAACTGACCCGCGTCAACCCTGCTTAGGTTCTGATGAGACTGGGCTAGCCTGGGCTATCTGGGTTAGGGCATTTTGAATCTACTACTTGCCAATTTTATTTGATTAATACAAGTAATACTATTATAGGAGAAGGGGAAAATTTCTATCATCTTGCTGAACAACATACATAATGTTATAAACCTCTGCCATGAACATCCTTATCGTCTTTTCTAAACTACCACTACCATGCTACAATGTTTTTTCATAGGGAAGGTGATATGGCTACGCCCCCCCTCCCACATACTTTAATACATATACGAACAGTGACACAGACAAATATAGCCTTATATAATTTCCTGCCAGTGGATGTAGTGATGGTCACAAGCACAGATGCCTTTCAAAGGGGATTAGACTAACTCATGGAGGTGAAGTCCATTAATGGCTGCTAGCCATTGTGACTAAAGGGAAGGGAAAGGTAGCAAACCTCTGAATACCAGAGCTAAGAAGCAATACCGGGGAAGACCTTGACCTCTTTGCACTGTTAAGTGTCCTTCCAGGACAACTGGTTGGTTTGTGAAACAGGATGCTAGTCTAGACAGAATACCAGCCTGCTCTAGCAAGGCTCTTCTGATGTTCTTATGTCAAATGTGGTAGTGTACATGCTTAACTCTTACCATGTGAACCACTTCTATACAGGATCCATGTATGGTTTTTTAGAAGTGCTATAGTTTTGGTAGAGAAGTCCAACTCTGACAGCATTTATAGCGGATCGTATTTCAAATCTCACCTCTGTCAACACAGGTCATACTATGTAGGTGTCCACATAGGACTGCCTATAGTGAGTGGAGCTCTTTATCTTCATCAAAGATATAGGTTGCTTGCATCTAAAAGGGAACTCCTAGAACTGGCTACTCTCCTTCAAGCACTTGGGTTAGGTATCTGCTTTTAGTAAAGTCTTCATAAAGTATATGCCTTGCTATCAATTTGCCACAGTTGGGTCAAAGGCATTAATGATACTCAAGAAGTATTAATAAAACAGATTACTTACTCTTTTCTGCACAGCAAGACTGGATGACACTTTCCATTTATAGATTAATATGAAATTTTCAGCTATGATGCTTAACGAGAAATTATTTTATTGAATTGCCATGGAAATAAATTAGCATATTGATATAATAGTTTATTATGGTTTTGCATATGAAAAAAAAGATTCACAGTGCCGTTAATCTATCAAATTGCTGAAGGATAAATAATATTGAATTGTTGACTATATGAAACATGATACCAACCAGATTTAATCAAAAACTGTGGGAAACAGAGCATGTCTACCTATCTGTCTTTCCTTCAGAAATAATTTGTGCTGGCTCAAGCATAACATAGACCTTCCTAGGATCAGAGACTCACCGGCATTATGGTTCAAGGCAGTTACAGCTACAAAGTGAAAGAGGCTAAAGGTAAACAGCAAGAAGAGATGCTTGTAAATGAGGAAGTTTTTGTTTATATACTTAGACCTACAGATAAGAGGAGTTATTTGTTCCTGTTACCCCATTAAAGACTTTTTGGTTAACTAAATTTGGGAGCTCTGCAGTGCCAGGTTGTATTCTTAGGACTGCACTGTTAAATGATTACGTTTGCATTCTTTTGGGTATATCTACATATGCATAAAACCAATAATTCTGAATAAAATGGTACATGTTCTTTGGACAAATTTTCTCTGAATTTAAACCCCACTGATTTCAGTGACATTTACTCCCAAGGAAATCTGCAGAACTGCAGCATTTTCGTTTGCTCAGAAGTGCTTGGTATGATGCCTTCTTGACCTGCTAGGTCAAAACAAAGAACTGTCTAGTTCAGGGGTCCCGAACTTGGTAGCTGTAGGTGCCAAGGTGTCTGCTAACACCTTCCCTGGCACTCACCAAGTGTTTTTAGAAAGTCAGCTGGCCTTGATGGGGCTTTGCCAAGCATGGCTTCTGACCGAAGATTTGACTGGCTGTAATGTCAGGCAGCCTTAAGAAAGACACGAGCGCTCCGTCTATGAACTTCAGCAGCTTAATGTGCCTTTCGTAGGACCAGCAACAAACATCAATGTAACTACAATGTAACTCTTTAGAAGACTTCCAAGCAAGGAGAAGCGGGCGTATAATTCTAGAAACTTCTGTTGGGGTTTGACGTTAAAAAATGATGTAAATTAACTGGTAGTTATTATACTGAATGAACTGATTATCATTGTTTATTGCCTGTAATGAATATATATACCTGTTTTAGGATATTATAATAGCACACAATGCACTTTATAAGATGGTAGTTAAGAAATAGAACACATTAATTTACAAAAAAGGTTTTTGCAGTGTATATATTTGTTATTTGACTCTTCTAACACTGCAGCTCAGGTTGCTACTGAAGGTAAGCTGTGGCAGCCATTTTGTGACAGCCATTTTATGGCTGCACCCACTGCATTGTCTCAGAATATCAAATGTGCCCACAGGCTCTAAAAGGGTGAGGACCCCTGGTCTAGTCCAGCATATGGTTTTCCACAATGGTAGATCAAATGGCCCACAAGCAGGGCAGTAGCTGCTTTCCTCCCCACTCCCTGTCTCTCCTATTTCCTCGGTAACCATACAAAGAGGTGTGATGAGCAATGCATTGGTACTCAAACATCACCAAGATCAAGTGTCCATAATTAACTGTTTCTCATTTTGTACCTCAGGTGAGAGGGGAAGAATGGTAGGTCTTAACTTAGACGTGAGTGCGAGAGAAAATGAGAGAGAAATGTCTACAATAGAATTTGGTTAATCAGAGCTTTTTAAAAGTGTCTTCTGGAAGGTCTTTAATCAATGAAACACTGTGGCCTTAGAAATTATATTAATGATGTCTTCAAGCAGTTCTTAGATGGGTAAGCATATCTGTCACAGGTTGACTGGTACTGCATGCAAAAAAAAGCATTGCTCAACAATAAATAGGATTCTGTAAATTTTTCACATTTGCCTTTTGTATAATTTGTGAATAATAGGGAATCAAATTTTCACTGGTTTATTTACATTGACACTGATGCAAACTGAGTATTCAATATAAATGTCTAATACCTATAGTCATTGGAATAGCATTCAGAAATCAATACAAACAAAATCCTAAACTGTTACAAGTCAAAAGAACAGCTCATGGGACCAAAGGCAGGGGTAAAGGAAGGTAATGAGAGACTTCTTTCCAGGGAAAGAGGAAGATAGGGAGAGAGAGGAAAATGGGTCCCACTCCCTAGAGATTCCTAGAGGTTCAGGCACTTGGGGAGGTATCAGCTGTTGGGAATAGACAAGCTCATTTCCTGCCACTGAATGAACTGGAAGATGGAGCCTCATCTCACAGAGTTCTTTAAAATGCTTCTCATGGTCCTTCTGCTTGTAGGACAGTGATCCATTCTTACACTATACCACCCTGGCACTCTAAAAATACACCAGCAATAGCAACTCATATATGATTGTCACTGGAGTAGGAAACAATGTTGCTGCAGTTGCAGATGAGTGGTTGTTGTTTTTTTCCTTCCGGCCTTGCCATATTGATTTCAAACTGCTGCTTTTAGTGACTTTGCTTAATTTTTAATGATTCTGTTGCCGGCTTCCGAGTTTACTGTTATGTTGAACTATTGTATTTTGATAGCTTGGGGGAAATTGCTGTTGTAATATTTTGATGTAATTCATTGCTTATGATCATAACCATGTGATTATGTTGTTCTCATCTGTTGTTAGCTGCCAAAATGGGGTTTAAAAACAGGTTTAGCTCTTGTTTGATTAGGGGCTGAAGAATGTTCAGAACCACGTTTCAGAATGCAAACAATACCCTGTTGTCTTCCAAAAAGTGGAATGGAAACTAAAGTCGAGAAGGCAAGTAAAAAGAATGTCCTGTCTCCCAGCTGTAGGACAAGGAGTTAACCTGAGCATGCAGAAAGATCATGCAGAAAGTCTGATTAGCAATTCCTAAGAGAGGAGACTTGCCCACTGCACGGAAGACTCCCTGTTTCTTGCTTCATTGCATGAAGGACTATAGAAAGAAAGCCCAACCCCCTGCAGGTCAAAATCCTCCCTCATGCCAGGCAAATCAATCAAGGACATCTGCTCTAACAAATGCAGGCGAAAGGGCATCCTGCATGTTAAAAGCACAAAATGACAGCCAGCACTGGACACCAGTGTGTAGGCAGCCCTACAAATGTACAGACAGGGGTTGTGACCCTTCCACTAACACTTCCATACATCCATGTGAATTAAGGGGAAAAGGGATGATTTATGGGACTAATTCCACTACCAAATTTACTGTAGGGAACAATTTTCGAATTGGGTGACTAGCACTGTAAACTAGTTCCTTCTTTTGCTTGACAAGGCTCTGCAGGGATCCAAATGCAGAATATGAAAAGCCGTGTGTGGTCTCTCCTTCTTGCTCTCTCTCTGACTGACAGATCAGAAGCCATTCCGTGATGAAATGGAGAAAGAGCATTTCATTCACCCATTCTACTTTTTTTTAAAAATCAGGCTTTCTATAAAACATCTGGCAAGATTTGCCTATTATATAAAGGACAAATCTAGAAATCTCAATTGGCATGTACTACAGTTTAGTTGTAAGCGAAGTAATAGAACTTTAATAGTAATGAAAAGCTATTTTAAACTTTTTTTAGGGCAGAGACTCTCCCAAATAGATATTTAAACTATTTAGGGACTCTCAAGACAACTTCTTTTCAAAACGTACCCCAACGATACATAGCCAGTGTCCAATGTAGGTTTTTTTGGAAATCTTTTTTTTTTTTGCAATTAAACTGTAAATATATGTTGCCTAGAAAATGTGGTCTTCCCATCAAGCTATCCAACTGGAGAGAGCCGTATGGACTCTTAGCACCACAACTGTGAGTGTGCCTTGATCAGTGGCAAAAGGTTCCAATTTTTATCACTCAAGTGCTCATGAGCCTGTTGAACCTCCCCCCTCTTCCCAGCATTTGTCATTTTTTTAAAAAAAATCTTTTTAAAAACGTTTCTCAGAAGCTGTGCATTCCACCAGACTTCCTTCCATTACTTGGAAGCATCCAACTGAGGAGTTGAACTGTAGAGAGGGAGAAAAGAGGGTTCCCCCCTGCATCTCCAAGGGCTCTTAGGAAAGAGATCCACAAAATAATACGTGGAATGCACACCATCATGTCATCAATGATGTCTCACTGAGGCTTAAAGAAAGGGACTAATCAACATGAAAGGAGATATATCACAGAATCAGCTTTAAGTGTTATGGCAGAGTAACTGAGTTGGTCAGTTACAGCAAAAAAAAATTAATACATAGAAAAGAGACATGTGACAGCTGTCCTCGAAACTACCAACTGTGATTCTGGGAGTCACCCACCATGTTACACGTTTTGTGCTGGGACCTCACTAAACTGAATGAAGGTTGCAGCGTAGGTGTGCATGGGAGATTCAGCCCTTAATCCATAAACTGGTACAAACAAGGAAAGCTGCTATTGCCCTGCTAGAACAAACACAGCTGGAACACAGCTATGATTAAAAGAATAATGAGCTGAAACCTCCATCTACATTATCTGAACTGTGACAGAGTAGATACCAATTAACAGTGGGCTAGTGGATCCAGCCATTGATTAGGTGTGCAGGGTAGCAAGCCAATGAAGTGATGTTTATTCTTTAGTCTGTTAATGTAGTTAGGGTAGACTGGTGATTTACCAGAAAGCTTTTAGCTGCAAGTTAAACTTTGGTGGCCTATTCCTACAGCAACACAGTGGCCACTAGAGCTAACAATCTGGCAGATGTTTCAATTTCAAAGGACATTCCTCCCTCCCCTTCTAAGGAAATTATTCCCACATCAGTTTGAACTACATCAAGTGTTTGCCACAAATCCTCAGTGAGAATAACAGGATTTAATTTGCTGTTCGGCATTGTAAACTTCGTATGCAGCTTTGGGCGCTGCCCACAGCAAAGAACTAAAGCTTCAAAACTCAAAAGCAAATAAAATGAACAGATCTTGCTTTCTCTGTTTTTGTGCAACAAACAAACAACGTCTTGGACATTATGTGGATCTCCACCAAAGCAAAAGTTAATGGGTTCAGGCCTATTCTACCTACCATCAAATCTTTTGTGATATAATGGTTCCTGATTAAGGAGTAGGGAGAAACCCCAAGGTCTGTCTTAGGAGGAGGAGAAGGAAAGTGAAAGACAGATAGAAGACTGTAAAACCTATCAGAGTTGTTCAAACAGGCATTTTTATAATGGGAATAACGGTGTAATATAATGCAGGGCCTTGACCTGGATGGCCCAGATTAGCCCAGTCTCATCAGATCTTGGAGATAAGCAGGGTTAGTCCTGGTTAGTAGTTGGATGGGAGACCAATAAGGAAGTCCAGGGTAGCTACACCAGCCAATAGCAAAACACCTCTGAATGTCTCTGGCCTTGAAAACCCTATGGGATCACCATAAGTCTGCTATGACTTGATAGCAGTTTCCATCACCATAAAAATACAATGGAGGGTGCTTTTATAAACAGGTTTGTGTACACCATTACAACAGTAGCCTTCTACAGGCCTGCTGAGTTGCAGATTATGGACTGGAACCAAGAACAAGATGTATATGTATGATTTCTGCCAATTTCCCTTTCCTGCTGCCACCTCCCATTCAACATGGCATTTTGTTCCAGAAGGTCCCTTCAAACTCAGCAGCGGTCTTCTGGGGAGAGGGCACAGAGAGCTTCTGAGGGAAAAAGGAATTCTGCATGTTTTTGTCTTGGATCCAGCCCACTACATAAAATATCACAAAAGCGTATAAATGCTGCTTGGGTGGGGAGGGAGGTCTCGTGTCAGGATGCTGTCGTAAATGATTTAGCATCATGGGAGCCTGGAATAAAATGTCATGGGGGTACACGTCATTTATCACCTATCTTCTAGTTACAGCCATTCCTATGCACAATGCAATGGTGGGTTTATCTAATAAACTAATTAACATCAAAAATCATCCAAAGAACAACAGCCACTGAAACCATTTCAACCTTAAAGGCAAACAATTTTGTGGCTTTTGTCAAAAGTGTGAATTATTTTCAGCAGATATATTGCACACACAAGCAGAGAAAAGGAGTGGGGGGAAATTTCCATGAAATGCAAGGGGGTCACTGTAGGTCTGTTTTTGCTTATAATCTGGCTATCCCCTGACCTTATCAACAAACTAAGCATCCAAACAGCAAGCAGTAAGACAGTCCATGAGGGTTTTTCTCGAAAATTCTGCATTTGAGTATTAGGTGCAAAAGCTAAAAAGTGATTACAAGGCAAATTACTAGATTTTCCCTTTGTGTTTGTACTGTTTAAATGTTACAGTCATAGAATCATGGAAGGGGCCATACGGGCCATCTAGTCCAATCCGTTGCTCAACGCAGGATCACCTTAGAGCATCCCTGATAAATGTTCATCAAGCCACTGCTTAAAGACTGCCACTTAAGGGGAACTCACCACCAGCAACAGCCAACAGAAAGAAAACAATGTTGGGTATTTCATCACTTCTGTGAACTAAGCAAGTTCATGGAAGAGATGTTTATCGGCATCTGGTTGCCTCAACAGTCCTCTGACCTTCTCCAAAAAGCCACTGCTGAGACTGAGGGGCCCTTCAGACCATCACACTGTGTGGTACCGGGGTCTAAGCCAAGAAGAAGGATTCAGGAGGGATCACTCACTTGCTCTTGGACTCACAAGCATGGGTGTTTGTGCAAGCTACATAGATCACAATGAGGAAGGCCTAATTCCACACTTTGTTACTTTGGCTCATTTTATGTTCAGCAAGAAAAGCTTGTTAACCGACACCTGCGTTTCTAGATCTTCAGAACCATCTCTCTCTCTCGGATCTTTCTTATATCAGTTAAACACAATTTCATAAGGGCTTATTGATGCCAGGAAGTAATTCCTCCCCCCTTAAATAAATCATGTTAATGATTTATTGCTTCTTAATTATGATTTAATAGGGCCAATAATGTGGCATCTGATTTATGTCACTCTATATGAAGGTAGAAAATCTATTTTGAAACAACTCATATATCTCCTCTTTCAGTAGCTCTGCTGAGAATGTCTTTTGGAAATATACTGCCTTGTGCTGCTATTTAGGCAGGCAGTTTTAACAGTTTAATGCATCAAATCCGGCACTTGGAGGTTCTTGTTGTACCTAAATATTTGGCTGTGTCATCTCCTGCAGAAACATTGTCTTAAATGGACGGGAGAAAGTGATGGAGAGGGGAAAATGTATTAAATTTAGTTACATATACCTAGGGTAATGGTTCAGTGGCTGAACCTTGGCACTATAGTATATCACACTGCCTGCTAGCTAAAATAATCTTTAGATTTTGAAGAAGTAGGCAGAGGAAGTGGTAGAGATGAGCCATAATATAACGAAATATATTCCTCAGACTTCAGACCGAGGGATAGCCCATCCTGGGGATCCATTCAAGGAGCGAGGGCTGGTTTAGCAGCGTTACCACTGCAAAGCTGCTCACTTGTTCTCCCTCACAAACACAGGAGTGTTACTCAGTCATATGGGTGCTTTCCACCCCAGCACTCTCTTCCAATATGATCAATGTAGCATGGGAATCAGCCACAGCCAATATCTTTGCTGTAGATCAACCCTAAGAAGGTAGCAGGGCATATGATAAATAGACTACTGACAGTGCCATCTAAAGCAAAGCTACCCCTTTACAAGCCCATTGACTTCAATGGGTTCAGAAAGGTGCTTAGGGTGTTATGTACAATAATTTATGAATAGTTTATTCACCCTTCTTCAATGAGGAAAGTGGCATTTCTGGTTCTCTAAAGCCCACTCCTTTATCCTTGCATTGATCTTGTACGGCAGGGTTGTCAAATGTGTGGCCCGCAGGCCGAATCCAGCCCACACAGGGCTCAAAACCAGCCCCTCAAGCAACTTCCTTTTCCTGCTTCCTTTCCCAGGGCTGCTTTTGCAGCTACATCCTAGTTTGCTTTTTCCCAGCTCTCTCAGTGGTTCTTTGCTTCCTGCTTCCTGCCTCTTGCCTCCCCCCCTCCAAGCTCTGTGGCTGCTTCCTGCTTCATGCAGGAGAGATACAAAGACAAGTCTCTCTCTCTCTCTCTCTCTCTCTCTCTCTCTCTCTCTCTCTCTCTCACGCTCTCACACTTTCTCTCGCACACACAAGCACACATGCACACACAGAGAGAGAAGGGGGGGGCTTCTGCTTCCTTCTCCAGAGCTGCTCCTCCTCTTTTGGGGAGGGAGGTGAAGAAGGAGTCCCCATTGCAGCTTCAAGACCAATAACGTTTTATTCCAGGTATAAGCTTCTGTGTGCAAGCATGCTTCTTCGGAGGGAGGGAGGGAGGGAGAGGGTGGGTGAATTCTTTGGACAAGCACAATGTACACTGTGGAAATTCTTTTGGATTATTCTGAAAAGTTGTGGGTTTTTTTTAAAAATGATTGGATTTCTCTGTTCATATCTGGATTTATTTTCTTTCAAAAAGACCCTGATTAGGAATTAGAACACGTGGATTGGTCCTTATATCTTGGAGAGTGGAATGATTTCGGATGCCAAATAGCACGCATTGGTAATGAGATAGGAAAATGAACTCAATTTGGTCCAACAGGGTGCATTGCCTTGAGCTTCATTATCAATTGCAATTCAGCAGTCTCTCTTTCTAATTTCCCTTTGAAATTCCTTTGTAAGAGCACTGATACTCTTAGGTCAGAAACTGAATGTTGTGGTTTCTAATGTCAGACTTATGTCCATTTATTCTTTGCATCCTCCTGGACTGAATTCTCCTGGATGGAATTGAGACCTAGGTTTCCTGTCTCATTGCCAATGCTGATATCTCCACGCCTACTTCCCCTCTGCATATAACACCTAATCCAATCATGCCTGCTATTGTCATTCAGCATCTGAAAATCATCTTTATAGCATGCATGGACTGGCTCAACAAAGTGACATTTATCAGATCCAGCCCTCATAGCAAATGAGTTCAATACCTCTGTTGTATGGTATGGTACGGTAAGATAAGAGAGAGAGACTGATTCACCATCTTCCAATAGGATTCATGGCTGAGCAGGAACTTTGAAGCAGTTTCCCCTGGTTTAAGGCCAGCTATCAGACTGCACTGATGCTCATAGTGGCACAGGAGGAGAAACTAGGTATCCCACATCGATACACATAGCCATTTTTGATGCTGAAAAGTCACTATGAAAAATCTCTGACTATCCATTTGTTGTTCCAGCATACATTTACGTGTGTCTGAAGGCAGAAAGAATCCTTAACTGGACAGACCACATGTCATATACAGCATCCCAATTCTTATAAGCAGAGCATTTCACTGAAGGCTCAGTATTTACAAGAACATCTGTCAAAAACTTTCCATCTATGCCACCACAATGTTTTGACAACGATTGCAATCTCACCTTGACTATTATCATAATGGGATCTCTCATCAAGTAGCGCCATGTGACACAGCAGGGTGATATATACTAATTTTGTTTAAAGACATTGTAAAGGATTTGCAATATTTCTTCATAGCTTGTGAAGTTGATTGGTAAAAATTTTGATTCATATGTAAACTGCACTTTGTCTCTAGCCTTAGATATATGAATGTAGCAAACCTGAATTAATGTTCGTAAAGCACTCTGGAAATGAAAACAGCCACATCAGGATTGGGAAAGGTTATTATTAGAAGTTCCCATTATGGGGTATTTGTTGTGCAATTCACTCGCTGTCTGCAATTTATTACAAGGAGGCAACAAAAGAAAAGAGAGGGTTTCCCCCCTCCCAGACAACTAGAATAATTTCATACCTGGAGTATGAACTGAAATTTCTGTGCAAAGTGATTAGGGGAAGTGCTCAACAAAAATATTTTGGGATAAGGGCTTGAATTTGCCACCACTAAAGAAATAATTCTACATGAGAGATTGAAATAAATGGTTTGTTGATAGATGCCTATAGCTTTGAGATTTAACCAGAAAGTGTGGCCATTATGGACCTCTAATGTGATAATGCGATAAGGGCTTGAATTTGCACCACTAAAGAAATAATTCTACATGAGAGATTGAAATAAATGGTTTGTTGATAGATGCCTATAGCTTTGAGATTTAACCAGAAAGTGTGGCCATTATGGACCTCTAATGCTTGGTCCATGCTCACCCAATTTCATCAGATCTTGGAAGCTAAACAGGGTTGGCCCTGCTTAGTCCTTAGATGGGAGACTACCAAGGAAGTCCAGGGTGACGACAGAAGCAGATTCAGGTGGGTGGCTGTGTTGGTCTGAAGCAGCAGAACAAAGCTTGAGTCCAGTGGCAACTTTAAGACCAACGATGTTTTATTCAAGGTATAAGCTTTCATGGGCAAGCACACTGGACTCAAACTTTGTTTTACACAGAGGCAGGGAATGGCAAACCCATCTCTGTTTGTCTCCTGCCTTAAAAAACCCTACAGGGTCGTCATAAGTCAGCTGTGACTTGACGGCACTTTCCTCCACCGGTGCAGGAGGCCCTGGCATCATGAATCTCAAACTGTGCCGCTCAACAAAATATTCCAAAACCGGACCTACACCAACTGTATGCTAGCAAGTAAGCTGAGCAACTTTCCCCCCCAAAGTGAGCCATCCAGAAAGGGAGGAGATCAGCATCCTCAATGAAATATACCTACATAGGAGACAAAGTATCAAGTTTGAGAGATCTCCTATTCCTTGTAAAAAAATTTTCCAGAAAGCTGCATATTAATTACGATCCCCTGAGGGATGATGGACAGCAAGACAACTCATGACAAATATGTGGTGTTGACCAAACTGTACAGACTCAGTCTGCCTTTCAGGTCCTACTGCAGAAGAACTCCCTATGAAATGGGTCAGGTCACACACTAATCCAGCATGAATGTTCTACATTCACTAAGGCATGGGCTTGAGTCTCAGGCTGATGTGCAACCCCGCCACACACAGAACACGATCTTATTATTTTATAGCACATCTGTCCATCTCAGTTCTTCACTCCAATGCATACAGAAACTACATATTGGGCCACTGCCTCGAACAGTCCTTAGAACACCATTTGCATAGTTGTAGCAACAAAACTGACCATAGCTCCCGAATGCTAAGGTCTCAGGTAGGGTTTAGCCACACTTGTCTGGATATACAGAATGGCAGTTCTTTGGGGAGAATGAAGAATTTCTGCCAGCTTGGTGACTTCCTCCTATGGCTAAGAAACAGTATTGACATGTGTGTATATCATCTTTGTGTTCCTATAATAAACACTTGTGCTGACTGCGACCTCTCCCAGACTTTTTTGGGGGAGAGGGGTCAATCCTAAACAGATTTACACTCTTCTAACTCCAATGAAGTCAATGAATCATAGAATCATAGAGTTGGAAGGGACCTCCAGGGTCATCTAGTCCAACCTCCTGCACATAGCAGGAAATTCACAAATACCTCCCCCCACACCCCCAGTGACTCCTGCTCTATGCCCAGAAGAGGGCGAAAACCCCAAAAAACCCTCCAGGATCCCTGGCCAAACTGGCCTGGAGAACAATTGCTTCCTGACCCCAAGGTGGTGATCAGCATTTCCCTGGGTGTATAAGAAAGGGCCACAAGAACTAAGCACTGATGCAACCCTTCCTGCCCTCCCTTCTCATGATCTGCCAATGGGCTTGGAAGGGTGTAGGCCTAGGATTGCACTGTATGTTTCTTGGTAGCCAGCAGCCCAGGTAAAAATCAAGTGATTGCTAGGTGGTAGCAAGTGTGCGTTCTACTAATGGGCCAACAGCTGTCTGCACATAGACTGGTTCTGACCTGTTTAAAGTTCTGGTTCTGACTGTGCTTCAGTCGCAAGAAGCTGCAAGATCTGTGTGCTACTGTAACAGTAAGAGAAGATACCCAGATTAAACAATACTACTTGTTGGCCAATGTCAACTTCGGCTTCTTTTTGTCATTATCAATGCTTGTTATTTCTACTGCAAACTGGACACCAACCTGGAAACATTTATTAAAGATTATTTTTAGATGAACATCCTCAGATGTAAAGAAAGGAGAAGATCCTACCTCTACCACTGACTTTGCATCCAGTCGAAAGTTGAAATCTCCAAAGACAAAATATGAAACTCTTTCAAACCGCTGATCTATAATTCTGAAAAGGCATATAAGACAAATATTAAATACACTAAGCTCAGCTATTTGTGAAATAAAATAATATTTTCAACATTTGACCTATAATTTAACTGCAGTGAGGTTATAAGGATTTCAGAGTATACTCCCTTAAATCGAAACCTTCAATAACGGTGGTAGGAAAAGTATACCAACATACACATTGTACACAAGAGAACACTGTCTCTGGGTACAGGCCCGGCACCACCCTGAAGGCATTTCACTGCCACTGCCAAAAGAGGATGATGATCAGGTATACAAGTCTGGTGTGTTTCTGCTGGTTTAGCTTTTGAGCCAACAAAGAACCTGAATGACCACGATGAGCAACTTCTCCTGTCAGCTTGGTCCATCCAAAATAGAAACCAGATTAGGGGGCAGAGTAGGTGATTAATTTTCTTGACTGAGAGATGACTGTCTTGATGCAATTTAAAGTGACAAAGGTGGGATAAATTTCTTAATAAAAATTAAAATAAAACTTAGACTGCATTGTCTAAAGGGATTTAATAAGTAAATGGACTGTGACAACACCCAACACTCTCAATAAACCGGAAAAATAGTTTTTGAAATGGTTAAACTTCCAGACGATGGAGCTTTCTAATAGCCAAAATTGACATAGATCTCAATGCACCATGGCTGTCGAAGTCACCATGAATTAGGGGAGGGGGATTTGCCACTCTAATTGTTATTTATCATTCTTCTACTTCTCAACACTAAGTAATATAGCCCAACATTCAAACATATTCTTTAGAAACTCACTCAAATATAATCCACTAGGCTGAATTTCCTTATTTTGAATTAATACTAAAATGTATGGATAATAAATAGGTTTTTGTGTGAACACACACACCTCTAACCAACTGAAAACTGCAAACCCTCTGAGAACAGTCCTTACCATAGTGAAACTCAAACCAGTAAGTAAATTTGTAAGAAATTTACAAATGTTTTCTTCTGGTCTTACACCTGTATGATTGTACAGGGGTAACAAAATATTCTTTCCATAACATTTTCACCACATCACGGCACAGACTGAACAGTGGCAGGAGTTCCTGTGAAATAAATTATTTTGCTCAAGGGAAAAAATTCTGCAAAAGTAAACAATCACACAGGTTGGAAAGCAATATGTGGAGCTGGTCGAATGGTTAGTGAACAAATTTTCATTAAGCAGTTTCCTGAAGCTGGGGGAATGATCAGAATAGGATGTCTGATTCATTCTGCAGTGATGCTTTGAGTGATCTCAGAGAGATGAATGGGCCAGATCAAGCAGCTTATGAAAAAATGCACTCCTCTAGATTTTACCAGTTAACAGCTATAAATCTTTATAGCTCATCAAATATCAAATATATGCAGAAGTGAGATTTTTTTTCTAAGAAGACCAGAGAGCTTTAGAAGTTGCTTTATTGTAATCCTGCATTACAATTTCCTTTTGAACATGCCATGAATCAAAATTTCCTATAAAAGGTTGCAATTAATCACCCGATGGAGTGATAAATTTCAATGGTGTAAAAAAGAATGCAGCCAAGCCATGTCACCAGCGTTAATTTAATGCTTCTCAGTGGGAGGATCTAGAGGTATTTCACACAGTTCTTATTTGATGTCTATATCACATTATCAAAAAAGAAACTACAAGACTTACGACCTAATTCTACAGCACTACCATAGCTGATCAAGCTAAAGGATTCCAGCATTAAAGGAGGGTACAGCTGATATCCTTTAACAAACCCAGAAGCACCACCTAGCTGGTGGAGGTCAGAGTATAGCAACAGAATGCATACCATGCATTACAGAAGGTCCCAGGTTTAATGCTTACTTTGTTTTAATAGGCTAGCAGCACTGGGAAGGATCCCTGAAATGGTCACTTGATGTGTATACTGGT
This sequence comes from Gekko japonicus, assembly GCF_001447785.1. Classification (NCBI taxonomy): domain Eukaryota; kingdom Metazoa; phylum Chordata; class Lepidosauria; order Squamata; family Gekkonidae; genus Gekko; species Gekko japonicus. The sequence continues at coordinate 959,615 of NW_015176453.1, read as the reverse complement.
TGCAGTTCTCCTGTTTCCATCCTTAATAATGAGATCCTTTTGGCAAGTAAGACATAGCTGTTCAGCACTGGCCTATCCATTCTAGCTTCTTCCACCCAAGCCGCAGCAACTGAAGAAGAATGATAGAACCCCTGGCCTGCACCCATCCTCTCTGCAAAGACAGGCTAACTTTTTATCCTAGAAAATGGAGAATAGAGTGCCATAGGCACAACTGATGCAGTTTTGAACTCTTTCACCTCCTTTCTGCATTTTCTGGAAAGGAAGATTTAAATTTGCTTCTGCTGAGAGTTTTCTGCCTGCTTCTGCTGATATTGCTGTGATTTGCCCCACTTTCATCTATTAGTCAGAGTCACCATGGTCTCTGGACCACCACCACAATTTGCTCCATCACCATTTTAAAGAGCTGATTTCTAGTTTTCTCTGTTATAGCTGGACTCAAAGTAAGTGAGCTGATACTGATTCATTTAGACAGCCAGAGAGGTTTGTGCTGCCAATCATTATACTGCCGAAGTATTCATCCTCCATTTGTCCTGGAGATATACAAGACTTTCTGGCGGCATCACGTAACAAGGCTTTTATTTTCCTCTTGACAGAATCATTAATTTCCAATGATTCACATTCATATCCTGTTACAGAAAAAAAATTAAGACATCCATCCATCAAACCTTTGTACATTCTGCAATGTTCCAGTTTATTCAAAGCAGTGTAATGGAGGTCATGGATTAGCAACCCATTCCTAAGTATTTTTAATTATTGTATGTTTGTGGTGTGTATTCCACTACTTTTCAACCCCCACTGCCATAAAGACCATTCATACACTACATCCAAGTCTTTTCAGAGCCTATAGCAATGGGTATTTATTAATACTTGCTGCCATCAGGGCATTGAGGCCCACTGGATGACCCAAAAATAAATGTAAATTGGTGTGGAAGATCTAAGGGCCTTCCGTACTCCTATTTGTTCCAGTCTGAATTCTGGGTTCCCCTGAGCACAAAATCCTTTGTCTGGTCTATTGCATTGCTGAATACAGTTATTCAACTGTTTGGATTGTTTCAGTTTGCTTACTCTTACTGGTGTTTGTGGTTGTGAAGGCCACCACTTGCAAGTCACAGCCTTGGTCACCTTGGCTGGTTAAGTTCAACCAAGAAAAGCTTAAAGGATCATTGGATGGGATTTATTACACTGCACTGGAAGAAGGTGTTTTCCCATGGGTATTTAAAGAAGTAACGAAGGACAATCTGGACAGCTTTTGTCCTTCTCTAATCTTCTATTCTTGGACAAGATGACCAATCTGGTGGCACCAAAGTGACTTCAGGAATTTTATAACATTCTGAATATGTAATTTCTCGAACTTTTTCAATCTAGCTTCTTCTTCAATCTGGCTGCTTCAGTAGTACTGGTAGATGACATATATCTACTGACTGAAAACAGGAATTTTTCCCTGTTGATTCAGTTAGATATTTCAGTGACTTTTGACATATTTGATCATTTTGTTATTTTGGGCTGTTTAAAATGCCTGGCGGGAAATTCACGAGGGGCTCTTCAGTAGTTTCAGCCTTTTATTGTATTATAGGAAGCAGACAGTTACCACTACAGATGCCATGTCAACCTCCTGGGATTGATTATATGCGGTGCAACAGTCAGTGCTGTCACCGGGGTTCTTTAGTCTATGAATGAAGCTGCTGAACGCATTCATCTGTAGTGTATGGGTTCAGTATCCTCAGTATGCTGGTGACAACCAGCTCTATGCTTCACTAAGTATTCAAGAACAGGTATCTGTGTCCTTTTGAAAACGGTGGTCAAATTTGAGGGTGGACAGGTAGAAACTGAATCCAGAATTATAGTAGTAGGGAATCTCAATATTTTGATTTGTCTGTAACCGAAGGGGCAGGGATTACCCTGTCTGATCAGGTAAAGATTCTCCTGGATTCACCCTTACTTTAAGAAAGAGAGGTGAGATCTGTTCTTAAGAGTTCCTTTTTATTCATTTGAGTTGGTAGGCTCTTCTCTCTTCTAGACTTGTCTAGCCATGTTACACTTATCTATGCTTTTCCACTCTGTGTAATACATTCTACATGGGGATGCCCTTGAAATTAACTTTTCAACTGGAGTCATTCACCTTTTATCTACTATTGGGTGGCATGTACATAGATATCCTATCTGCAACAAATACAATGGCTGCCAATTTGCTTCCATGATCAATTCAAAGTGCTGTTTTTGACCTCTGATGCCCTTTAGAAACTTGAGACTCACAAACATGAAAGATACACCCTTTGCCTGCTGGTCTGGCCTCCAATGTGATCAGAGTCAGGTGAATCACTGATGATGTCAGGACTAGACCAGCATAACTACATACCCTCCAGGTCAGTGATTCCCAGCCCGGGGGCTATGGACCCCGACAGGGGCACAGAGCTATTCAAGGGGGTCCATGAATCCCTATGTACACCAAGCATTGATCTTTTTGTCATTATGTATTTTCTCAGTCAATGGAGAATAATAGTACAACTACTATCAGGTGTGTATGAAATTTTTTGATATTAAAAAGGGGGCCTCATATTTGAAAAGGCTGGGAACCACTGCTTCAGGTGACAGTGTCTGTACTGAAGAAGGAGAGAAACTGCAAGCAGATATATTAAATCACTGTCACAGCCCATATCAAAGAAAATGGGCAATAGGCTGGATTGGACTATACATTCAACTGATCCCTTATTTGAAGTGGAAAGCAAGAAGGGAGTATGTTTGTCCTCCCAGCTTAGTTCTTGAGCGCCTATGCGGGAACATATTAGAAGAGGGCATACTGTTGTATGCCTAGATTGCATTATTAATTTTCCTAGGTGAAATCTAGGACTTGACTGCATAATATTCTATTTGAATGCCATGCTCCTACATGGAAGTTTAGGTTCATTGGAAGTGCTGCAGGCATACTGAGAGGGCAGGGAAGGTGGGTAGATTCTTGTTGCTCTCTCACTCCCACCATCCGCAGGGAAGTAAACAGGGAATACCTCATTCAATCTTGTGCAGCCATTTGTTTCTTCCACATTCAAGAGTAGGGATGGGCATGAACCTCGTTACAAACCTAATTTCATGATGAACATTGCCAGTTCATGGTTTGCAAAATGGAGGTTTGTGCCCATCCCTATCCACAACCCTCCCATGACCCTCCACATGATTTTGGAGGTTTGTGGGATTCATGGTGGGAAGCAGGGGCTGGAGCGAAAGGGGTAGCTGAAATGGCTTGCATCCATTTCAGCCTGTTAGACTGAAATAGAGGCAAGCCATTTCAGTGATTCCTCTCGCTCCCCCCACACTTGGAGGCTTGGAAGCGGCGGAGGGCGCAAAAGGGATCACTGCAATGGCTTGCAAAAGCCAGTTAAAGGGAATGTTCCCTTTAAATGGCTTTTGCAAGATCTTCCCCACCCTCTCCCATTTTGGTGGCCTTGGGGAGCTGCCACAAGCTGAAAGGAGGGAGGGAAGATCTCAGATGTTTCCCTGAACCTCACAAACCATGAACTGGTTTGTTAACTGGGAAGGTTCATGGAGGTTCGTGAAACCCCATGAACCTCCATTTTCCCAGTTCATGCCCATCACTATTCAAGAGTGACTGACTTGCTACAAGGGATGCTGTGAACCTCGTAGTCATCATATTTGTCTGCAAGCAGGGCTTTTTTTGTAGAAAAAGCCCAGCAGGAACTCATTAGAATAATAGGCCACACCCAACAGCAGAAACTCATTAGCATATTAGACCACACCCCTGACAGCACAGCTCATTGGCATATTAGGCCACACTCCCATGTTCCCAGAAGTGTGCTCATCCAGCCACACCCACCTTTTGCTTCTTCTTCTGTTTACCTTGTTTGTTGTCCAAACCCAGGGCTTTTTTGTAGCAGAAACTCCTTTGCATGTTAGGCCACACACCCCTAATGTAGCCAATCCTAATGAGTTTCTGCTGTTGGGTGTGGCCTATTATGCTAATGTGTTCCTGCTGGGTGTGGCCAACTTGGAAGCCAGCCGGAACTCCGTTCCTGTGCGTTCCTGCCCCAAAATAGCCCTGTCTGCAAGCATACAAATGCGATCACCCATAAGTCAAAACTTGGATCTGTTTGACTAATTGCTGTCCGAATCAAACAGCTACCCGGCTTTGCAGCTGTGCAATGGCTGTGGAGGAGGCATTCTGTTTGCCTTGTAAGCCACTTTTGAGATAGATCAAGATGAGTAGCCTTGTTAGTCTGCAGCAGTAAAAAAGAGCAGCAGAAAAGAGTCCAGTAGCACCTTAAAGACTAACAAAATTTGTGGCAGGGTATGAACTTAATGAATTCTTAAGAATCGAGCAGTGACTCACAAGAGCTCATACCTTGCTATAAATTAAGCCACTTTTGGTATGTGCTCAGCTGCCAAAATAGATTATCCCCTATCTGTTGGGTCATGGATGGGCAGGTCAGGTAATTAAAGACAGCATGGTGGTGGGGACTACACCTCCCATAAGGCTGTATGAAAATGTATATGCACAAAATAATCTCAATAACATGAAGTTTGATGAACACACATGCATGAAACTCTAATTACTGCACTTTAATTACTGCACATGAAAAGTAACCCAGTGAACAGACTACAGCTGCTCGAAAACAGCTGAACTCATAGATGAAAAATCAGCTCCCTGCTCATGACGCATGGAGCATTACATGAGGCAAACCAATGGTTGTTTGAGCATCCCTACTTGCCACATTAACCAGTTTAATATTTGCTGCAATAATTGTAAAAAATATAAAATGTCTACTTAATATTAACACATGAACCACAAAACAAACATATTAATTCTTTTATGAAAGCACTGGAAGATTTGCCCCATCATAAACGAAAAGTATAGCTTGATTCCAAATTAATTGAGATTTGTCTGACATGAACTGGACATGTTTACGAACTTTTTCTAAAACCATGAAGACCTCCTTTTGATTTTAAAATGACAGGTGAATGGGAACTAAAACATTAGTTGTTCTAGGCAGATGCACCAGTTTTACTCATTGTTAGTCCTACCCTGTCCTTTTGTAGAATAGGATTTGGGAGAAGCAGGTTCAAATACCTGCTCTGCCATGCAAGCTTGCTGGATGACTTTGGGGCAGTCACTCTCTCTCACCTAACCTACCTCACAGGAGTGCTCGCTTCGGCAGCACATATACTAAAAAATATCTCACAGAATTGTTGTTCTGAGGATAAAATGGAGGACAGGGAAATGATGTTGTAAACCGCTTTGGGTCCCTGTTTGGGAGGAAGCTGGGGACATGAATCAATAACATAAATTAAAAAATAAACATGTTGGCAGAATTTAACCCATGACCATTAATGTAACACTTTTTAGGACAATGAGAGGACAGGACTATCTTTATTTGTCTGAAGAGACATATCAGAATGTATGGTTGGAATGAGTAGTATGCTGATGCTACTGACAGAATAACTCAGAAAATTTTAAATTATTACTCTTACTGAATAAAACAGAAAACACTTCAAACATATGTATACTTTTTATTTAAAATGAACATTGCATCCACTGTATTTGAACCTTCCTTTCAAAGCAGGATCTGGGATATAATCTCATTTTAATCATTCTTGTGAAGCAGATTAGACAGAAATACCAACTATTCAGTGAGCTTGAAACCAGAGTGGGGGGTCTGAAACCACTTCTCTGCTGTCCCCAAATTTTTACACTGCACTTCCTAATGTTCTTTCACTGTCCTCCATGTTTAGGATCTTATTTCAAGCATCCCCTGTGGTTGCTGGCCTTTGTTTTTATGAGAGGAAAATAACTTTTGACTGTATCTCCATTACTAAGGGTTCCTCTACCATCCAAGGCATATATCCAGCCAAGTCTTTGGTATTAGTCAAGGTTTGTAAAGTTATTTGGATTCCATTCACCAAGAGTGTTTAAAAAAGGGAAATAGACTCCATGTTTTGGTCTATTTCTTTTTAAAACTGGTAATAGTCGAAGAATATATTACCCACCAACCCCCCCAAAAAAGGGGGGGGGAGAGAGAGAATTTGATAAAGGGGTTTGGTTTTGAACTACTTTTGTTTCCATGGAGATTAACTCCCACCCCCTTTTGTTTTCAAGTGAAGGAAAAACCCCTTAAATGTTCATGGCCAATACAAGTTATTCATGGCCAATACAACATATATCCTAAGTACAATTATATATGCAAAGTATTGAGGCTTGGGTGCTCAAATACTCTCTGAACTTTTGAAATATCAAGGAATATAGTCACAAAAACAGCCGTATGGATAACACTGTGCAGTATTTTTATTATTGTACATTTCACATAAAATCGAGGTACTGATCTTCAAAAGATTATCATAAAGATCATTTATATCTGTGTTGTTTAATATATTTTGGCAGGTTTAATATAGTATAAGCTTTAATAGGTTATAACCAGCTTCTTCAGAGGCTGAAGTGAAACATATTCTTTAAAGTAATTAAAACATATTCAAATGAATACTGCACAAAATTTGCACTCAGGCAATAAAAATCTCTATGATTTTTCTGGGCCCTCACGATCATTCAGAGAATAATAAGTCAAGGAGAAATGCAATTCACTTACATGTATTTCTACCACTTAGCCCCCACATATTGCTACTGTGATGCACAGGACGGGGGTGCAGTTAAATATGAGCTATTTGGGTGTGTGTATGTGTGTGAGGTTCGAGCTTCTGAACATGATTCAGTGTGACAAGAAGCACAGTGATCTGGCTAAACCATTTCTCAGGGCACTTTGTAAGGAGGATCAGCTGCATTATTCCTTTAATAGCCATGTCTAATGCAATAGCCTAGCGGTTTTTGTCCCAAGTCAAGGTATCAGCTGCAGGTCAGAAGGTAACATTCTGTTTACAAGATTATTTCCTAAAGCACTTATCTCGCTTTCGGTGTGAAAAGTTGACTTTTCTGTTTGTAAGGGGGCCCGGAAGAATTGAGGGAATGGGGAAAATTAGCTACACTGGGCTGGAGCTGAATAGAATTAAGTGGGAGGTCTGAGAAAGGCCTGCTGTGGCGCTCTGCAGGATACCTTATTAGCCACGTCATCGCAGTTCATTCAGGCAAACAGTAACAGTGTCACCAACATTCCCACACAAAGACAAAGTTCTTCACACAGTCTATAAACATGCTTCCTCTGGCCGATTCATCCTAGCTTGACACCACTGAAAGGAGGGTTCTTCCCCCACTTTTTCTGAAGGGGGAAAAATGAAACAAACAAACAAAAAATCCTAAACCCTGGCCAAACAGGATGAATGGAAGGATTGAAAAGCAAAAACACAGTCACATTTCCAGGAATCTGGAGATCAAACATGATTTAATTCAGGCAAACAGCTTTTAAGGCATAACAGAATCTTGAAGATTATTATTAGACATATCCCTAAATATATATATTCAAAGTTTGGCTTGGCTTGTGTTTTTCTATTCTTAACCTTGAATGTTCCAGATATTTCTGGTATCACTTTCTATGTTGTTTATTATTTGTATCTTATGTATTTTAAGCAACTCTGTAATATAATTCTCTAAAAAATAAAATGAAATGATGAAAAAAAGTTTATCTTTCTACTTTTCTAGGCAATGACACTACTCACAACTTATGTACCCAATATTTACATGATGTAAAATGTCACAGAAGAGTATTCTACATTAACAACAAAAGGTTATGAAAGAACACCTGGGTATAACAAGAAATAACGTTGAGTAATTTGGTACAAAATTCAAACAAATTACAGAATTTGAGATACTGTAGTGAGGCCAGAAATGTTATTAAAGACAATTTTTAAAATTTCTCAAAATGTGGTTAAAGTGAGTTTTTAACACTTTTGAAGGTCCCACCCTGGCTGTTAACTTTGAAGATTTCAGTAAGGCAGTTGACATAACAGGCACCTGAACATTATAAAATGAAATGCCAAGCACATTAACATATTCATTAAAAGGCTTTTAAAGCAAGAATTATTGTGGCATGGCAGGGAGGTCAAATAGCATCATGGTCTAACTGCATTACTTTTGGTGGTCATTTTGGGATTTTAAAAAAAATCTTTACATTATTTTCCATGCATAAAGTAAATCTGAACTTTGAACCCAGAGCCTATTTCAATTTGAATTGGCAAATCTATATATCTGCACTGTGCTAGTTCTCAGCATGCAAGGCTGAATAATCTTTTCACATGTTACAGTCTCACTGAAATGTTTAGAAAGCAGTTTGGAGTTAGAAACAATAGCAGAGTTTGCATACCCAGAGGATACTGAATCCCCACCGTTCACAGCCACAAGAAAAGGGACTGCCAATGTGGTATCAGAATGAAGGTCACAGAAAGGTTACTGGAGAGAAGATTTTGCATTTTATGTTTGCTTCATACAAGGTGTGTTTATGAAGACATTTTAGCTCTGAGAAACAAAGCTCACACTAGAAACAGAATGCTTGCAACTGGTTAAGAGGAATGGAGTTAACACTGTTCCGTACAGATTGAAGCAATATTTATAAATACTTAAAAGGAGCGTTTATTTCCATATGAACCTTCTTGCACTGTGAGACTTTTGGGGGGAAGTCCTGTTCTGCATGCTGACACCTTTGGAAATTAGGCTGTTCACTACAAGGGGCAGGTTTCTTTCCACTGGGGAACCAGAGGTGTGGAGCAGCCTCCCTCGTGAACTTTCATTGGCCTGATCATTGGTTTTGGATTTGGAATGGCAAATCTTTTACAGCTGTGCGGTATTTTCAGTATTTTACAGATGCTGGCTGTTTTATGGATCCGTAGCCTGCCTGTGGCTGCCGTGCTAGAAAAAAGTTAAGTTCAATGAATAAGGAACTGAAAAACTAGTTCTTTCAGGCCAAAGGAATGTTTAGGTTCCTTCCCTCAAACTGCAAACTAACAACAACCACCAAAAAACCCCAACAACACCAGAACAACAAATTGTTCTGAAACTGAAGGGAGTTTTAAAATCAGTGAAGGAGATAGCAACAGATGGTGAGGAATTAAAAATATCTAGTAGGAATGCAGATGGTGTACTGTGAGGAAAGTTAGGCTGAGATATGGCGACGGGCCCAAGATCACCTAGAGAGCTTCATGGTAGATGGGATCTAAACCTGGGTCTAACACTCTGACCTCTATACAACATCAGCTCCACCATATTGATGAAGCCTACTGTCGAAGGAAACCTGCTTTCATGAACATGAGCATCTCTTTAGACCCCAGTCAGTAATAACAACAGAGAATGGTTGTTTCTTCCCACTTACCACACAGTAATAGATCCATCCCGTGCCTTCTGACCCATTGCTGGGTACAGAGATCATAAGGACAAAAGACTCCCTGCAGGCTTTTTTTGGGGGTGGGGTGGGGGGGTGGGAGAGACAGTTTATTTTTGTTTGGATTTTTATTAGCTCTGGGTTTGTTTGTTTTGTTAGTACCCTTAGGATATAAAACGAATTGACAAGTAGGATCTAAATAATTAAATAAAGAATTCATAAGCCAGTTTGGTGTAGTGATTAGTAGTGCAGACTCTAATCTGGGAGAACCGGGTTTGATTCCCCACTCCGCCACATGCAGCTGCTGGTGTGACTTTGGGTCAGTTACAAGTTCTTTCAGAGCTGTTCTCGAAAGAGCCGTCTCAGCCCCACCTACCTCACAGCATATCTGTTGTGGGGAGGGGAAGGGAAAGGGATTGTAAGCCACTCTGGGACTCCTTTGGGTAGTAAAGGGCGGGGTATAAATCCAATTTTCTCCTCCTCCTCCTCTATAAAAATTGATTGTATGGCAGCACACTTCCACATATGGTTGCCAACCCCTAGGTGCTAGCTGGAGATCTCCTGCTACTATGACTGATCTCCAGTAGCTCACCTAGAAAAAATGACTTCTTTGGAAGGTGGACTCTATGGCATTATACCCCATTGAAGTCCTTCCCCTCCTCAAACCCTGCCCTCCTCTGGCTCCACCCCCCAAATCTCCAATTTTCCGCCAACTTGGAGCTGGCAACCCTACTTCCACAGCAACCAAAATCGAAGAAGTGGAGTGTGGACAGGCAAACCCACAGTACAATGACATTGTGTCACATATTTACAACACTGGACAGCACCAAGGAGATTGGAGATGTGGGACTTCTATTTTCAGCAGCAGCCAAACATCTACTGTAGCGTCTAGGTCTAGCCACTTATAACAGCAGACACTCCCTTGCACAATTCTGTATCCTTTGATAAGGCCCGCAGAATGGGAAATTGTCTAGAAATAATCCTTTTTTCAAAGACAAATTAATTGGCATCAGTAAAAGTGGCTTAATGTAAGTGCCTTCAGTTGTGTGTTTGAAATGTTGCAGTACTGACATTAAAAAGCTTAACTTTATCATATTTTTGAACCTCTTGCTTTTTGATGTAATAGCTGAAACCTATTAATAATACCAAAACATTTCAAAAGGTCAGACGGCAAACAACAAGATGAAAGGTGTTGTCAAGAGGCTTAGGTAATCATTTTAATACTCAGGGTATTTGCCAGTACCGTCTAACTAATATGTGCATTCACTTTTAATTTCAATATAGTGCCACTTTAACAAAAAACGCTATATTTTAATTAATTATCATGTCAGCAAATATTAAGATTGCAAGAAATGCCACATCAATAATATATATGTGTAATTCAGGGAAAGGATTACAAGAAGAGCCATAAAAATCAATTTTTAGAGCTAGAAAACTGGCTCTCTTTAGCCTGAACGGTATTTCCCTTCTATTGACAAAACCATGATCTTATCTGACACTGACATTCGCCTAATACTATGTTAGATACGTATAATGATATAAGTACTTGTCAATTCTGCTACTGTAAAACATAGCTCTACTCCCAATGCAATATGAAAGTCTGCTACATGTGTGAATTGTTTCCCCATAGTAGAATGCTTGCAAATACAGTCTATAGATATAAATGTGCTGTTCACCGTTTTTAGGGAAACAGTTCACTCAGAGCAAAACTCCAATGACTGGAAAACAGAGTACTGCTGTGTTAAGCCACAGATTTGTTCTTGAAGATGGGACTGTTTTATAAGAGCCATCAGCTGCTCTGGTAGAAATAACAAGAAACCAGTTCAAACGATCCAGCAGGATTCCAACCAGCCTTGTTCCCGCAAGAGTATCCTAACAGGGAGGCCTGCTTTTGCAGGTTTAGAATAATAGTGGGCTGGATTCTATGACGTACAAGTGCAGGAGCGGTACTCATGTCATGATAGATGTTTTTATTATTATTATTTTAAAAAATTCTGTCTTCACCCAGCACCTTAGGAAAAGGTGACTCTAGGGACTATGGGCCCATATGGGAAAAAAGGGGATCTTGGCGAAATAATTTCCATTTCCTCTGTGCTTCCATTGGTGCAATCACGAGGTAGGGACAATTTTGACCATTTCCCCCAGCTCACTGCAGCCCCTGAGTTTGGATATTGTGACCTTCAGCCCCAGCTTTTCAGGGATCTCATGCAATTTCTGGGAGAATGGAAAGGTGGAAAAGTCCACTCGTTCTTCGCTGAATCCAGCAAAAGGTCGTGAAATAGAAATACAGAATCTATATAGCCCAGGGATTCAAAAAATGTCGCTTTCAGTTCTAAAAATCTACCACTAGCTTAGAAATGAAACAAACAAACTTCATTTGGGGGGGAAATACTTTTCGAATATTTCCTCAAATATTTCTTACAGTGTCTGTGAGAGGACTTTCAAATTATCCTAAAAACCCTACTAATTCTTTCCAAAGTTTGGACAGGATTGTTCTGGGGCTTTCTCTTTTGTATTCTATTACAAACTCATGTTGAAGATTCTCTAACTATGCTATGCGCATGGAGTTAGTCACAATGCTCCTTAAACAGATCCATCCACAGTTCTGTTTCACTAGCAGTGGTGCTCTCCATTGGCATAATGAGTCTTCCTCTGATAGAAGAGGTTCTTCTGCCAACAAAAGAGCTGCTTGCATCTGGGGAAGGCACCTTGTACCAAAGTAGCATGGATGTGCAGAATCCACCAACTCAAGGATAGCAATGCTTTCTGCAGCACTGTTGTGTAAACATTATTTGGTATGAATGAGGGTATGTAACTCTAACAAAAGAATTGTGCTCAGTTTGTCTGTATCACATTAATAATAAACATGCATTACTTTTTAGCCAGTATTGACCTAGATCAACCAGGCCAATCCAATCTTGTCAGATCTCAGAAGCTAAGCAGGGTCGGCCCTGGTCAGTATTTGGAAGGGAGACCCCCCTAGGAATGTCAGGGTTGCAACGCAGAGGCAGGCAATGGCAAACCCACCTCTGAACGTCTCTTGCCTTGAAAACCCCACGGGTTGTGGATGTAGGCTCTGAAGGAAGTCGAAAGGTAGAATATGTCTTAATAGGGACATGTGGATATATCCTATTACAGATAAGATTAAATTATAATAGGTCAATAATCTACACAGTGAAAAGTAGTGTTAAAAGGTTGGTCAAAGCTTAATATTTACCTGATTTATTGTTAAAGAATCTTCTTCTCCGAAATATAATGATATCCAGTACAATATTGAGTTTAGTTAAATGTTGATTATATATTTGTTCTTGATGATTGATGTATAGATTATGTTGTTATTAGTACTAGCTAATTTTTGTTAAAATTGAAGTGGTTTTATCTTACTTTAACAGTTGTATGCATTTTTAATACTTCAATAAAAAAATGTTGAAAATAAAAAAAACCCCACGGGGTTGCCATACGTCAGCTGTGACTTGATGGTAAAAATAAATTAAAAAATAACAGGCATCTATAAGGTTGGCCTGGTAAAAGACAACAGGAGAAAAAGAATGATCTGGCATTCACAAGTGGGAAGCAACTAGATAACTCACAAGTACAGGATAAGATAAGTTACTAATATGGAAGGGTGTTGGCTAACTACATGGATCTTCTTCAACAGTGATGCAAAGACTGTGGAACTCTCTCCCCAGGATGGTTAGCCTCTGTCCCTGGAGGCAGACAGGCATCAGGCAAAGGTGGTTTTTCAGTATGTTTGGGGTGCCCTGTCTGAATTTATAGTTTTTGTGGTAGTTTATGGGGCATTTGCTGCTTCAATGGACCACATTTTTGGTTTCAGTAAAGATGTTTTAAACATTGTGATGATTTCCTGGGGCTACAAAGGACCTCAAAGAGTTTCCTATCACTTTCCCTGCTTTCTTCAGTATATTGAAGAATTCCCAGCAGAAATTGAGATTCAAGGAGACAGAATCTGGGTCTGGGTATCAATCCACCCAAGCCTAGATTTGTAACAAACTGATAGGAACAAAATGAACAAGAACAAAGCTTGTTTAGGAAAATACACACAAGGAGAGGTAAAGATATAGAAGTGGGTTGGCAGTATTTAAACAGTTCATACCAGGGGAAAAGGACAGTTCCAGCTAATGTTCCCTCTAAGCTCCACAGTGTTGTGAACAGAAATTCTATCTAGTGAGCAAAAAAACCTAGTAGCATTAAAGTTGTAGGTGATTCTACATTTGCCTATCACATAAACTAGGTTTTTAGAAGATTACCTCCATAACCTTGCAAAAATCTCAGAATAAATTCTTTTAACTTATATTTAAACTATATGTTAAGAATATTGTTTAAGAATAATTTAAACATTATAAGAGAAAACAGAATCAAGTCACCCACCCCTTTCCACTATATTGGTAGACCTGTCCTCCAGAGAACAGGTCTACCCATCCCTTTCTATTATATTGGTAGACTTGGCCTTTAGAGAACAAGTCTACCCACCCCTTTCCAATATATTGGTAGACCTGGCCTTGGATCGTCGCCTTGTGCTGAGCCTTAGAAAACATACCAGCACTTACAGAGAGAAAAAAACCTCTTGCAGTCGACTTTTAAAAAAGTGAAATATGACAACCAGCATTACAGGTCAAGTATAACAGAGGAGGAACAATCACTGTCAGAATCCTGCCTAACCTATCAAACAGGAAGTTGCTTAAATGTTATCAACCTGCCCAATTTATTCAAATATTTATACCTCACTTTTCCCTGTAACTCAAGGCAGCTTACAAATCATATGGAAAAGCATAATAGGGGTGTGCAAAAAAAAATATCATTTTCCCCAGGCTCCATTGTAGCCTATGGGGACCATT
>NW_015176453.1:933707-945333 GCF_001447785.1 Gekko japonicus | reverse complement strand
TATGGGCCCCAGAAGGAGGTGCCCCCATCCTCCATTGTTTTCAATGGAAGGGAAAATGCCTTGTGAGCAGAAGCTGAATCCCTGTGCTGCCTGTTACAATTTTGTGTGCCAGTGCCCCCTAGTGCAGCTTACAGGAAACTATGGTTCCAACCCCAGGACTCTCTTCTTATCCCAGTTTCCTGTTACATGAACTCATTTTAAGATTCTCCTCTCTTACTACCAACTCCCAGCCTTCAACTGGCTTACACTCCAACTGTCCAAATCTTAACTGTGTCCTGTTCCATAGTCCATAGCTCCCATTGGCTGGTTCAGAGCACACTCTCATTGGCTTCTGTCTTGCTGGCGTAATTTTAACTGTACTACTTGTCACACTTAAATTGAAGCCTTTAAAATAAAATGTGTGTGGATGCTTGGATCAAAAGCCCAGAGCACAAATATTTTAATAAAGAAATTCAGGAGATATATTTTGAGGGGTATTGTATTAGTCTCTTCAGTTCTCCTGTAAAGGAACAGGAACTAGACAGAGAGGATAAATGTTAATCAGGTGTGCCCCAAGAGTTTAATTAAAAATTATAATCTTATTCAGTGTGATGAAAAGTGGATTAGTTAAAATTATAGTGTAATGTGAAAGAGAAAGAGTCTCTGTACTTGTTTATGTTTTCATAAAATTCCTGTTTAGACAAATGGCTTAGATCAGGGTTGTTGTTTTTTTTAAATACAATCTTATATATAATAAGAATAAAGAAATGTTTACAAACGCTCCAACTTCTTGCATTTCTTAAATGACCCAGATCTTTAACACAAGGTTTGCCTCTGCCTAGAAACGAAGTGGCTTTTCTTCTGCTCATTCAGCTGTTAGTTCTGGGAAAAGCCCAAAGAGAAACATTTAGATTGGAGGGGTCTTTGAGAAAATGTGACAGTTGACTGATGAGCATCCATAAAATGACAAAGAATTGCTGTGTGGAGCCTGTGCATCACATCGCTTCACCCTGGGAAACTAATTGCTTTGAATTGTTAATAGTAACATTATTTTTCTGGCAATCATTTCTTTTGAATACCCAAAATGAGCATGAAACAGCTCCTTTGACTGGACATAAAAGTTAAATGTCCCAATGTTGATCAAATTAACTTCAGCTATGTGACAATGGACTATATTTGTGAGAAAATAATGAAGGTCACAAAGGAGGGGCTTTATGCCAAGATTTCACAGTTGTAATGTAAAAAGTGTTTCAGTTCAACTAGGCCCAGCTACATTTCAAAGAAAAAACAAAAACAAAAGAACTTTGTCACTTTTGAAGGGGGGGGGATACCCACTCTGGATAACTTCAGGATGTTTCAGAGACTGGCACAACAAGAGCAGCATCTGACTAATCCTTCATCAAAACACAGCAGTAAATCCAGTGGCACCTTAGAGACTAACAACAGTTATTCCAGTCTGAGCTTGTGAGACTGAGTTCACTTCTTCAGAGATAATATTCCTCCTGCTGTTTTGGAAGATCTGAGCTCAGTCCCACAAAAGCTTATACTGGAATAAATGTTAGTCTTTAAGGTGCCACTAGGCGTCTGTTTTTGTTCTGGTTGTTTTTTTTTCGGGGGGGAGGGTGTCACAATAAACTAACACTGTTAACCTATTGGAATAATCTTTCACCATCCTGGTTCTTATTAGAATGCTGAATGAATGCTCATATAGGATCCAATCCTTTCGTTCTCAGTCTGATAAAAATATCTTGGATGCACAGAATTCCCTCCCCTTCACCACCCAGATTACAGACCCAATTTTAAGAAGTCCAACGTTTTGTACTTAAAGAACGTCTGGGAATCGTCAGAAAGAAAGCCGTGCAATGATTTGAAGCAAGCACCTTCTGCTTCCAGAGCTATACGTTCACTTATTCCTCAAACACCTGTAGCCAACTGGATGCAAATATGAGAAGGATAAGGATAAAATGCAATACAAATGTTCTACAGAAGAAGGTTCTGGGGATTTATTTAAAAAATCCTTGAAACTACTTTTAAACCAGTAAAGGTAAACTATGCCACATGCATCCATATTAGTCATTAATAACTAACAAAACAATGATACGCATGTGCTCCACAGTGGGTGGTGGGTGGAGGAATGTCACTCTCTACAGAACCATATTAATCTTAACATTTAACCCCCCCCAAAGAATTAATTATTTACAATGATTCAGTTACAAAACAACCAACTACAGGGTGTATGAATTTATTTTTGCAGGCACAGCTATTTTAATCATACTTGTCTGCATTAATTCAGTTTTGTAAAAACAGAGAAAGTCAATTTGCATTCATTCCTTTTTTGTAAATAATTAAGATGGAAAGCAGTCTATGACGGTCACTTCAGTCTTGCATAAATAGTGGTAATTAACTGGTGTTCACACTGTCCAAGATGCATCCAGTAGACAGGACCCATTTCACTTACTCCCACAGCGACTTAAATCAACTGTGAAAAGATGTTTCAGTTTCATTCAGTGAAGGTTTAGCTCATTAAACTCTTTTCCTTCTCTGTATTGTTCTCAGAGCTTGAACTGCACTGCTGTTAAATGCTCTTTAGCAGTTTAAAGGCTTTAGAGGAAAAGACTTATCAGCCTCTGGTTTTAACAGCACTAAATCTGCATTATTAGGGCATGCAGATAAGGGGATTTAAAGGCCCGGCTTGAAACCTCTCTCTTCTGTGTTTATCTGGCACCGCATCACTCCTGTAGCTCAGCTGGAAATGTAGATCTATGAAGCTTTAAAGGGAGATTAAAAGCCAAGAAAAGAAGTACTTTCTTTTCCTATAGATGCTCTCACTTTCCCTTTTCCTACTGTCTGAAGGAGTGATGGCAGACAATGGTCCAAGATGGTTCCCAAAACCTTCTGAATGGGGGCACTGTTGGTGGTAGCATTCATTCAAAGTGAGCTTCAGTGTATTGTCCTCCCCAATCAGCAGATCAGAATAGAGTTTGCTGGTGGCTGCCAAAAGGTTAGCTGTGCTGATGAAAGGGGTTTCCCATTATTCACTGCTCTTACAGAACTCCCCTTTTGTGCTGGGCAGCCCATCATTTCACTACGGAGGTCCGGATCTGCGGCTGGCTGCTCTCTCAAAATGAACAATCTATGTGAATGCAAACCCACAGTGGTAGTGCCACTGAAAATTGAGGGTTTTCTTTTTTTCTGAAAAGGCAGGAGAGCTAGCACTGGGTTTGGCAATGTCACATTTTAATGATATACCACCGTGACATCTTTGACCCACAGTTAACACTACTGCTGCCAGACAATTTCCTTACCCTTGCCAGGGCATTGTGGAGGTATCCAAGAGCACCCGAAGAAAATGAGAAATAATACACAAGTGCTTTACAATAACAAAAGCAAAAATAATGCTTTCCCCTTGAAAAATATTAACTATTGCACATAAAGTAGCACTACCTGATTGGTTTAATAGCCTGTTAATATGACACTCACTAGAAAAGGGGTGGGTTGAAGGGAGATTGTGGTCTAGTACTGGACCATTGACTAATACCTGCTGGTCGCTGGGATTGTTGCAAAGAATGCTGAATTAGATGGACCTTGATCTGACCCAGAAAGGCACTTTGATGTTTCTTAATGACAATGCAGATTCAGGATCACTTAACACAGATTAGTTGTGCTGAGAGTTCCAGAGAATGGATTCTTCTTTTGTAAATTAGATACAAAAAGGTGGACCACAGAGATTCGACTAAAAACAAATTAGGGCTGTGCAAGACTGACTGTTCTGCGTGCAAATTTTAAGAAATTACTTGTTGCAGTACTAGTTTGAACTGGCTTCGTGATTTGGGAGGAAAGCAGTAATCAGTAGCCTCCCAAAACAAAGGGTTTGAGGGTCACACATACCAAGACAACACCAGATGAATCAGGCAAGCAAACCAAAACATATGCAACGTTCTTTTAAAATATTTTAAAATTCACCCCTTTTCTTCTCTTAGTGGCAACCTCCCAGCAGGTCAATAGCAATCATTATGAGCACAGAAAAGTGAGTGGCCTCATCAATGGGAAAACATTAATTTTACACTTCGTACTAAACATTCTAAAACAGAAGTTTTGGGAGAAAAATCAGGGTTTGCCAAATGAAGCTACAGAGGCACTGGTAAGTAACACATTATGACCATACATTTTTGTATTTTGCTAAGTGCTTAATCAGAATCAATTTCAGCCTAGATGCAATGCCAACGTTGCGCTTGAAGACCTACAGAAGTGACAGTCTGTACCCAGAATTCGGCCACAGATTCCCATGTGGCTTTCAGCAAGTAAAAAGTCCATTCTCAGTCTATCACCTATAAAACAGAAATAGTGGGTTGGATCCAAAGATACACAGAATAGAAGGAAAAGAGGCAAACAGCCCTCACTCACAAATGCTTGCACAAATGCTCTGCTTGTGTACGAAGGGTGCACAAGACATCTTCCGCATGTGAAAGGGCAACTTTGGAGCCAACCCAGTAAGCCACTCTCTGCAAGAGAAGTAAGCTGTCACCACAGTAAGGATAAAAATGGGCTGAGCTCATTAACAAATTAAAGTTTGGTGTTCAACCTCCATGAATTATTAACTTGAAAATGTGTGTGCATCTGTATATATTTTTTCCAGTGGGATTTCTATTGCTTTCCATTGGCTGTGGACTGCAGATGTCCTGTTGGCTATGCCTGGCTTTTCTTCCACAGAATAACGTGCTTGTCCTCAACTGTTTTAAGCATTGAATTTCAGGAAACAGTGCAAGACCTATCCTATTGTTGGTTTATGCATTAGATGGGATCTCAAGAGCTTCTACAGCTTGTGGTTGTAACGTCCTCACTCATTTGTTGGGCAGTTGTGTTAATTATTTATTCTCTGCATTTTCACTCATAGAAGCCATATACATTTTTTTAAAGTGACAACGATCTCTGTTTTTAAAAAATCCAGAACATAATTAAAAAAAAACCAGGGGGATAAAAGAAGCTAACAGAGTTAACTACCTACCTGTCAAGTACATAACCAAGGGCCTTATGCCTTATTCCTGAGTAAACCGATGGGCTTGTTTCCCAAGCAACTAAATTGGAAGCATCATGGAAAAGATGAATGTTTACCAAGTCAAAGGCACTGTGACAAAAGGAAGAAAAGATTGGCTCAGAATAAAGTAAGGACAAACAGGAAGAAGGAAAATGTTTAGGCTTACTGAGCAGCAACTGAGTCGTCACTGACTCTCCATTTCTAAACTCCTATATAAAGTTGGAAAACATCTCCAAAATGTGCTCGGATCCAGCTCTTTCACTTTATTCCTGCTTCACTGTCTCAGAGTTCCAACAAAATTTGCTACAATTATGACCTTTTAAAACTCTTGGACATTTAACATTACAGTTTCACAAACATCAACAGATTATCAAAGTGTATTTGGAAATAAAGCATCAAATTGTAAAAAGCACTATTGATACTCCCGTGAAGAAAGGAGAAGGAAATGTACAGCCATCAGTGGAATCCTAAGCAGAATCACACCTTTCGGAGCTCATTAGAGTCAATGGGTTTAGAAGGCTATAACTCTGTTTAGGATTGCACTGCAAATATCAGTGCTTGAGGATGTTATAGATGTGATTTGAGGCTGCTTTTCCAGCTTGGAAAAAATAAAAGAACTTCATAATTCTCTGAAGGGCTTTTTCTCAATTACATCTGAAAAGGCATGTATAAATTCTTATGGAGTACTTGGATATCTGAATTATAATGATGAGAACATAAGAGCAGCTGTGATGGAGAAGACCAATGGTCCATTCAGTTCATTATCCTGTTTTACACTGTAGCCAATGACATGCCCTCTGAAGGCTTATACGCAGGGAGTGGAGGCCAAAGCCTCCCCTGTTGCCTTCCAGCACTGATATTCATAGAACTCCACTGAGTCATTGTGGCCAATAGCCAATGACAGACCTGTCCACCATGAATTTATCTAATGCCCTTGTTGTTGTTGTTCAGTCGCACAGTTGAGTCCGACTCTTCGCAACCCCATGGACCAGCTCCCGCCAGGCCCTCCTGTCTTCCGCTGTCCTCTGAAGTTGGCTCAATTTCATGTTCGTTGCGTCGATGACACTGTCCAACCATCTCATCCTTTGCCGTCCTCGTCTTCTTTGACCTTCAATCTTTCCCAGCATCAGGGTCTTCTCCAGTGAGTGCTCCCTTCTCATTTGGTGGCCAAATGAGAAGGGTTTACAATGCCCTTGTAAACTCAGCTAAACCAGTGGCCATGAGTACAACTTGTGGCAGTGAATTCCACAAGTTAATTGCTCTTTGAGTACTCCCTTTTGTGTGTTCTGAATCTTACTGCTCATCAACTTTATTAGGTAACTGTGAGTTAAGAACATGACATAAGAGAAGCCAATGCTGGATCAGGCCAATGGCCCATCCAGTCCAACACTCTGTCACACAGTGGCCAAAAATACCAGGTGCCATCAGGAGGTCCAGCAGTTCTAGTAATGGGAGAGGGAGAAAAAGTTCTATTCACTTTCTTTATCCTATGCATAATTGTATAAACATGTATCATGTCCCTCTTTAGTCATTTTCCCTTAAAAGCCTCACATTCCTCTTCTAGTAGGGAAAATGCCCCAACTTTTGTTTGGTTGCTCATTGCTGCACCATTTCCAGCACTACAATTTCCATTTTGATATGTGCACTATCTGAATGTGTAATATCATATATTTAATATTTGAACTAGAAGACATATGCATTCTAGGGAAATGTGTGGAAAAGTCAGGGTTTTGAATTTTAACCAACACATAATTTCACTTTGCAACAGATGAGTGTAATATAGCTTAAAAATGCAGCACTTCATCTCAGCAAAAATACAACCTCCACCTCCAAGTGACAATGTTAATGGAACCATGTTTATCTAGTCACAGAGCTTATAGTTGTTTTAAAAGAGCAAGTGTTTGTCTCTTGTTGTGCTTAGATTGTGGTTTGATTTTGATGCACTATATTGATATTGCTAGTAATATCTGTGTGCTTGCTTATGTAATCCTGTATGATCTGGTCAACTGTTATGCAGACAGATAGCAGCAAAGATCTAAACAGCCTCCAGTCTTCTCTTCCCCAAGGAAACAAGATTGTTCCAAACGTTCAAAAACTGAAGAAAAGTTACCAGCAACCATAATATGGTTCTCCCACTCATCAAATTTCTAACAGTCAAGTATTTCTTCCTCTGGGATTAAAAAAAAAAATCACAAGGGGGAACCACACTGGGTAAGGCATATCCTTCTGCAAACCTGGTGTGAAAAGTTAAAAAAATATATGAGGGGCTAACCCCCCAAAGTGACAAGGGGAAAAAAAGATGGAGATGAGTTTGGGCAAGAGCCCAAATGGAGGGAAGAGTGTGGTGGAAAGCAGGTGTAGGAGAGGAGATAGGATCAAAGAAGAGGCCATAACGGTAACAGAGAAGGAAGGAGAGTGAGGTTTGGTGAAAGTGGGAAAAACAGGAAAGAAAAAAGAGTTGAGGGGGGAGCAGAAGCACAGAAAGGATTTGTCGGAGGAGAAACTGACAAAGGAAGAGTGGTGGGATGAGAAGCCGGGAGAGGAAAGTGTGGCTGGGGAGGGAAAGGGGGAGGCAGAACAACTGGGAGCATGGGTAACACGGCAGGGTGATGAGTGTGAGGGGAAGAAACAGAGATAGAAGGTGGGATGGTTGGCAAGAGGAGTCAGAGAAAGGGGAGCAGGGGATGAGAGGCCTCACAGGTTTCCTATGCTTCTCCAAAAGTGTTTCTATGAGAAAATAAGAGAGAAGGCACTGATTCTAAACAAATTGTTTAAAATCAATGGCTCTTCTCTTATTTTCTTATAGAATCTGTGAGAGAATTTATCTTTAAAAACTACTAATTTGTCATAGCTGTTATTGCCTTGCACCAGTGATACCCACTAAGAGGCTTGGGGGGGGGGGTACGACAGGGGGCTCTTTAACATGCCACCTGTGGCTCTTCTGAGCATGGTCCCGCTGGGATCCACCCCATATTCCTGGAAAGTCTGTGGTTTCTTTAGATACTGGAATCCTTTTGTTATTGCTTTATTCCCAAAATACAACTGTTTTATTTTTAAAATACAACAGAACTTGCCCATGATGATAATATCAAGGTTGTGCAAGATCTAGGGGCTCTATATATGAGGCTGGGTCAACATATGTAGCTGAATGTGGGAGTGGGATGGGGCATACCACTGTTGAATGCTAAGTCATTAAACAAAACTCCTAATAACAGGGAAAGACAATCGTACGTGCTCAGGCACTCTGGTAATTATATATCATTGTTTGTGTTTGGGGTGGTGTGCTGGGCATATAATAGTCATGTGGCTCTTCTGATTTATTAGAATTGTGATTCTGATTCTCTGTGATTCATGAAGTGAGGATCACTGCCCTAAGCTAACAGGAAAAAAAAATTACAGAAACAGTTAAAGCAACAGAAGGCAGAAACAGAAAAATTACAGAAACAGTTAAAGCAACAGAAGGCAGAAACAAAGGGTATATGTAAAGAGTGAGTGTTCAGACTAGTGCAGATTACCTAAGTGTTCCAATATGCAGTTATAACACAGATAAATCAACAGTTGCAAACTCCAGATTTATACATGACAGATTCAATATCCATTGCCCAAAGTGAGATCCATTTATTTTATTATATTTTGGATCAAAGCTTTTACTTCATAGGCACAAGAAGAGTAATATGCTTTTTAAAAATGCAACAATTTATATGCATTATTCCTTAGTGGGGAAAAAATAACTTTCATCATCATATGGAGAACAAATACAAACTCTAAAATCATATTTCTCTATCATACGGATTCAAAATAAAATTGCAATGCAAAAAGCAACACAAAATTCTGCACAAGATATTGCATGGTCTACTGTCTCTACAACAGCTAAACTTTACTTTTTTCACTTTTACGTCTTACTGTTTTTACAACCTAAGTCATAAAAAGCAAACCCTCATCTCATGGGAGGAGAACTTAAGAGTTAGTTGTCATGTAACTTAACAACAGCTGCCAAAAATTTCGCCACATACAGAGTGGTTTGTTTATCTTTGTCTCTAAGTAGCCAGGATGATTTCCCTTCTAGAGAGAGTTCTGATTAAATAATGGGGAGATCAGTTCAGCTCTTAGTTCTGAGAATTTAGGACAGTAGAAGAAGATGTGGTCAACAGAGTAAATTTTGTTACTGCCACGATTGCAGAGTTTATCTGAGTATGGGATTCCACTGAGTCTTCCTAGCGTCACTGCTGAAGGTAGGGCATTCAGGTATCCTAGCATGAAAGCCCTTCAGTACTTTGGAATAATTAACTCAGATAAATTGGCATTTTTGTTAGAGGAAGAATGCCAACTGAGAGGGATAAACACACTCTGCAGGCTCTGATCAGTGTGCTCTCATAATCAAAGCCCTTAAAACATCTTCTGATGAGCCGGGTCAATTCTTGACTACTCACTGTTTCCATTGCATCCTGGATAATACCCAGGCATGACAATTTGTAGTTCAGTAATCTACCCCAGTTGCTTATGCAGTGGTCCAGCTTAACTATTCCAAGGAAGCTTGATTCCAGATTTGATTTTAATATCCTAAATTTCAGATTAAATGCTCTTTCCCAGGCTTTTGCTTCAAAGGACATCTCCCCAACTTTGGCTCTCAGAGCTATTCCAGAAAAAACACTGAGGAACTCCTAAGATATTGTGCAGGAATCTTAGTAGAGGTTTATCAGTATTGTCTGTTACTGCTCTAATCCAGACCCCAGCAGCATATAACAGCTAAACTTTAAAACTTTTAGACTCCTTTTCCTAATTTAACATCTGTGCAATTCAGAGTGCAACAAGCATTGTGAAATAAATTGCACAAAACATACCAATCAGCAATACACCACCTTGTTCGTATGAAGCCTTTCCTGGACCATTTACACTGAAAAGAAAAACAAAAATAAACATAAATGTATTAAAATACCAGAAAATAGAAAGAGAGCACACCACTGGTACAAAGACATGATTTGCATATTATTGCATTTAAATATTTTCCTTGAGAATAGCAAAGGAAAAATATAACAGGCATAATATGGCAAGTAAACGGAGCATATTACCTTGTCAACTGCATGGCCCCAGTTGGCAGTGTTTGCCAAGGTGATGTAAAAGGGTATGGGAAAATAATTTGTAGAGGAGAAATCAGCATGCAAGAAAGTGATTCTGATTTTCAAATGTTCTTCTTCATGCTGGTTTCCGCCAGCCAAACATATTTCTGGTCATGAAGCCATGTTAAGGAAAGAGAAATGGAGGGTGTATAAACACCTCCTTTCCCCTCCCAACAGTTACTTAACATAAATGCTCCCCTCCCCTCTGATAAGAGCATTATGAAGCAAACCCCAAGTTGTAAAGCCAGTATTTCCATAGGACTTTTATACTAGCTGACACTAACAATCTTATGGACAGATATTTGCCGAAATACTGTGAAGTAATTATTATCTGACCCTCAGTTCAGGTAACTCCTCATTTAATGAAAGGTCAAAACCTTTCCACAAACTATGTGAAATAGAAATCTTCAGGAAGGTATTTTATAAAGGAATGGAACTACATTATAACAGAGAAAGAAGAACATAAACAGGGATGGGCACGGACCGGTAAAATGTGAACCACAAACCATCACAAACTTTTAGCAGCCAAATTAACTGGTTAGGTTCATGATCTGGTAGAACAGATCCTGTGCAATCTAGAGGCACCAAACCTGCAAGGGATCTCTGGCTGGCTCTCCTCTACCTGTCTTCCATGTTTGGTGAGGATTGGATATATAGGGTCCAAGTTACAGCCCCACAAAGAAGGTGCTCTCAGGAAAGGGCCTGTAATTTCCCCAGAAAGTGCTTTCCTTCGGCCACCTTCTTTGGTGGCCCGCAACTCAGACCCCATAAATCCAAATCACCAAACTTGGAGGGCAGGTAGAGGAGAGCCATCTGGAGATCCCCTGCAAGTCTGGTGACTCTAGCTTGCCCAGGATCCATTCTATACACTCATGAACCTGTGCAACAGGTGGACATTTTGACAGGTGCAGGTTCAGGAGTGTACAGAATGGATCCTGGGCAAGCTAAAGACACAAAGTCATAGGGGACCTCCCCTGGATGCTCTTCTACATGCCCTTCAAGTTCTGCCCCCCTGTTGCTTTGAAGTTTGTTAAATATTTAGATTGTGTGGAGACAGTCTGTATGGAAAACCATTCACAAACCATTCACAAACCAGCAAACAGCTTGATAGTTCGTGAAAAATTCATGCTGGTTGACCTGCGATGAACTTCACTTTGCAAACCACGAACTGGCCAAAATTTGTCAGAAACTTTAGCTCATGAGCCAGTTCGTGCCCATGCCTATACATAAAGATAAGGATATGTGGGTTGCCAGGAGAAGGGAATGAGAAAATAGTGTGGGAAGAAGGATAGAGGGGAAAACAGGGCACGACCTGCAACTCCTTGGGCGTTACCCACTGCCCAACTGAGCCATAGTTTTCATGGGTAGAGCATGCCATGGGAAGGGAAGGAGGAAAAGCTGAATACAAGTCAGATAAATATAGGTTTGCTGGTGGGTGGGAAGCAGAGACAAAAGCAGGAAAAGGGGAGAGGTTATGAGGACTTTCAGGGAAGGG
>NW_015176453.1:878911-933590 GCF_001447785.1 Gekko japonicus | reverse complement strand
TTCCCACTACTGATGGGCAAACTGCCACCACTTCACTTCCTAACTGGCTCTGTCTTTCCAAGCTTTCTGGAGGAACTCTTGGGAAAAGTTCAGAAAGGCTATGAGCCAGTACAGTTCCCCTCTGGCTCACTGCTTTCACCAGCCACTCTGTTATCACAGATTCCCCTTTCTTCCCAAACGTATCTTGCAACAGGGAGAGAGAGGGGAACTAGCAATTAAGAGGGCTGATAGCTGAGGCATCCTTCTTACATTTTCAGGTACTCAGTGGATGCTCCCAAGTCTCCACTGCTGTGACAATTGTAATTTTCAGTGCATCCCAGCTCAGTCCATTGCCTGGAAGAGTCCATTGCTGCTGGGAACTCTAGTTTTCTATTTCTCTTGACTAAATAAATTCAGCAGGGAAAAACTGAGAAAGTTCCTGCGGCAATGAATGCTCCACTGTTGCAATCTGTATCCTCACCCAATCTCAACAGTAAGTGAGACAGTAGAGGTATGGCCATTACAAGTCGGGCCTGAACTCACTCTCTCTCTCTCTTATCTCTCTTTCTCTATCGCTGGACATGTGGCTCTGGCTGGCTCATAATGAGCTTTGAGGAGTGAAGGCCAGAGCTTGCCATTCCAAGCTCCCAGTTTTCTGCTACCATTGCTTCTGATTGCACTCTTTCAAACAGTAATCCTTCTCAGAAGCAAGAGATCTTCCTGTAAATCAACAGCAAATACAGAAGCAGTTCCAAGATTATCTGTAGTCTGCAATACTGCGTTATCTTGATTTTAGAATAGGGCAACTCAGCGTCCCAAGGAAGAAGTGCAACATCTTTCACCTTTTACAATATTAAGTCTCTCCCCAGGTTTCCTGTTAATAGGATTCCTTTAGCCGGCAGACGGATTGTGAATACAGGCGGTTTCATCTACTAAAAGACAACATAAATCATCATTGAGAAAGGGGAGCCTGCAGTAAGGTTATCACCATACAGCCTTCCCCATGAAAGGTTTGCATTAAAGCATTAGTGAAATTAATTCATCTTTCACAAGAGCTTTG
The DNA here is from genome assembly GCF_001447785.1 of Gekko japonicus. NCBI lineage: Eukaryota > Metazoa > Chordata > Lepidosauria > Squamata > Gekkonidae > Gekko > Gekko japonicus. The sequence goes on along the minus strand of NW_015176453.1, from coordinate 932,551 downwards.
AGCAGTATCGGTGATCTATGATAACAACCAATTTCTCACCGAGGGGGGGGGGGCAAAATTACTCAGCCCTGATAGACTACACAAATCTGCTTTTTAAAAATGACCTAACATTATCTGGAGTGTTGCTCCCAAAGGCATCGTTTGAGATTCATGCCCAGCCAAGAGGACCCATAAATCAGTAGAGAAAGTTTTGTTACTTTTATATGCAGTGGGCTGTAATTATTTTGAATTGCATTATGCCTCAATCATTGTAATTACTTTTAGATCATCCTTAAGCGGCAGTAATAAAAAGAAAAGGAAATCAGTCTTAAACTAAGGGCAAACCCTCCTCCCACTCCCCCCCAAATAATGTAAATTTTACATTAAAAATCTGGTTTAAATGCACGCAACCAAGCAGATGTAAATTCTGCTGACTCAGCATACAAAAGTGCCACTGTTTGTACAAGTTACTGAGGTTGGTTTCATTTCATCACAAACATTTAAGCAGAGCCAAGTAGGCTGATGTGGAGATTGGCATGTGCTTTTTTGAGCTCGAAATCTATTTTAAATGAAGAATAATCAAGTGCCTAATTTACTTTAATCAGAAACTATTAATCCCAAAATTTGCAAAGCAAAATAAACTTGTGCTTTCTCATCTGTGCACTTTGTTGTTTGTTTGTTCTAACTACATGTCTTTATATGTCTTCATACATTTTAGCCAAAAACGGTGCCCAAAAAGACTAATAAGTGAATAAATGAAGTTGCCTGATAGAGCCAGACTTTTGCTTTACCATCATGGACGGTGTTGTCTACTCTGACTGGCAGCGGCCCTCCAGGGTTCCAGGTAGAAGTCATTCACATCACCTGTACCTGCTCCTTTTGTTTAACTGGAGATACCAGGGACTGAACCTGGGACCTTCTTCAGGTAAAGCAGAAGCTCTATCTTTGACACATGGACCCTTTCTTAAAATCAAGAATCAAAGTTTAAAAAACCCTTTTTACTTGAAATGACTGGAAGTATAGTAGAGGCTCATTTTTTTCAAAGACATTGATGATGATGATGAAGAAGAAGAAGAAGAAGAGGAGGAGGAGGAGGAGGAGGAGGAGATTGGATTTATACCTCGCCCTTCACTACCCGAAGGAGAATGAAGATCCTTCAGCCAGAAGAAGAAGAAGAGGAGAAGGAGGAGATTGGATTTATACTCTGCCCTTCACTACCCAAAGGAGTCTCAGAGGAGCTGACAAACTCCTTTTCCTTCCCCTCCCCACAACAGATACCCTGTGAGGGGCTGAGAAAGCTCTGACAGAAACTGCTCTTTTTCAAGAACAGCTGTGCCAGGACTATGGCTTGCCCAAGGTCATCCAGCAGGTGCAAGTGGAGGAGTGAGGAATCAAACCTGGTTCTCCCAGATTAGAGTCCGCGCACTTAACCACTACACCAAACTGGCTCCTGAGGGACAGACAGGCTAGCCATGCTAGTTTGTTGCTAAACAGGAGTCTTCTGGCAACTCAAAGAGTAACTTTATCCATGGATTCTTCTGCTAAAATAAAAGCTTATGGTAAAGTAAAAAATATTTAAAGTGCCACCGAACTCTACTTTGATGTAACCAAAATAGGGAGCGCTAAACCTTCTAGGAGTGGGAAAGAAGCCATAAGTAGTAAGGTACCACTTCTACTTTACAGCTTCATGTAGTCACCTTACTACTTACGGCTTCTTTCCCACTCCTAGAAGGTTTAGAGCTCCCTATTTTGGTTACATCAAAAGTTGGAAAGTGCGCGGACTTTCCAGTTGAAAAGTGCACTTCTACTTTACAGCTTCATGTGGTCCACTTTCAATGCACTTTCCAACTGGATTTTGCCAGTTCACACAATAAAATCCACTTGGAAAGTGCACTGAAAGTGGGTTGAAAGTGGATTATTTAGTGTGTGTGACCGCAGCCTAAGTCTCACCTGGGCCAAAATAACCTCAGCAACATCTTCACCCTCCTGTGTTGAATCAGTCATCACAACGTTCTCTTCAGGTCAACAACTTCCATAACAAACTAGTCTTCACTAATTTCCTGCGTTCTCTTACTGAGCCCTCAGCTCTTCCCCTATCCCCATCTCAGGTTCTGCCTAGGTTTTAGACCATGGCTGTCTCCATTCCTATTTCTGGACAGATTCAGTTTGGCCAGCCTTTCCACAATCCCTCCCCTAGGGTTGCCAGGCTCCAGGTGGGGCCTGGAGACCTCCAGCTTTTACAACTGATCTCCAGCTGACAGAGATCAGTTCCCGTGGAGAAAATGGCTGCTTTGAAGGGTGGTCTCTATGGCACGGTATCCCACTGAGGTCCCTCCCTTCCTCAACCCCCAGTCCCTCCTGGATCTACCCCCAAAGTCTCCAGGTATCTTCCACCCCAGAGCTGGTAACTCTCCCCTCCCCTCCAGCTTAATATTAACTAATATTAACCCTGATCTTGTCCTTCCTTTGCCAGAACGTTTTATATTCCCTTTGGAAACACTCAAGCTGCAAAAAGACACTGGTCCTAATCCACTGTGTGATTCCTGCCAAATTCATTTAACTGTGCATTGGATCACCTGATTGACAATGGGTGTACTAGCAATCATGCGTGAAGAAAACTGTAGTTCTGAGAGAAATGGTTAGACGCAAAAGTTGGACCCCAGACAATCCACTGGAGGGATTATAGCAATTTACAACTCCACATTTCAAGAACTACTCCAACTTGGTTACTTATGCAGCAAATAATACCAGAATCAAGCCCTTTGGGGGCCTCTGGAATCTCTGCTTCTCTAAACGTACCTCAGGGAAATAATCCTGTGGAAACTTTTCTTTTTCCAGCATAGGTGTACTTTCTAAAGTATCGGAGTAGATTTCTTTTCCCGTCACTTTTTTGTACTTCTTAGCTAGGAAGAAAGAAGAACATTTTAGTAAAGTAACTGTCATTATATTTGTGCACACGCATATTAATAACAACAAAAGTTAAACAGTTCTGCCCAGTAGAAATATGTAGTTGAAGCTCACATTGTGAGAACTATCCATGGAAAAAGAATTCTTGTTTTCTATTTATACAGTTTTGAGATAAACAGCTGTCACAACAAAATTCTTATACTAAGATGCAAAAGATGGTACATACCTGATGCACACATGTACTGTACCTAGAATATAGGGCCTGTAAAACGGAGCTGTTCCGCCAGGCTTTCAGCTGAGGCAGGGGACGTTCCACCGTTCTGGCTTCCCCTGTTCACGGCCTGTAAAACGGAGATACTATTTGGGCAGTGGAGTTTCCTGGGTTACCTATTTCTGCCTGACATGAGGCATGGGTTTTTGTTACTGTCTATTGTGCCATCTATTGTTTTATGGTTCTATTGTTTTTACTGTTATGGGTTTTACACTGTAAGCTGTCCAGAGCCCACTCGTGGGATAGGGTGGGATAGAAAATAAATAAATAAATAAATAAATAAATAAATAAATAAAATGTATTACAACATCTTGCTAGATTATCACACTGATTTATAGCACGTTTACTCTGCCCTGCCCATGACTCAGCCTGAGGCACCACAAAATGTAGAATACTTGGGTATAAATAGAGATGGAACCCAGGTAAGGAGGGCATACTCCTCCTTTTAATTGGACACCTCCATAGATCCATTAGGTTTTAACTCCCTGTCTGTCTCAAGTTCTCTGGCACTACTTCTTCCTTAGGGCTGCCAACCTCCAGGTGGTGGATGAAGATTACAACTGATCTCCAGGCAACAGAGATCACTTCACCTCGAGAAAATGTTCACTTTGGAAGATAGACTCTATGGCATTATACCTCATTGAACTCCCTCCCCTCCCCAAACACCGTTCTCCTCAGACTTCACCCCCAAAATATTCAGGTATTTCCCAAACCAGAGCTGGCAACCCTACCTTCTTCCATTGCCTATTCATGATGCCCTCTCTTCTTACCAAAATGTGTGTTCTTTTTCTGGTGGAGCGTAAGAAATATGTGCCAATGGCTTTTCTGAAAAATGAAGCCCATGAAGGTGGTTGCTTTAAGGTTTCTTCATTACTTCACTAAGCTTAGCTTAATGTAGTGTGGTCCCTTACTTGTCTCCTTTTCTCAGCTTCAAACTTGGTATGAGGGCAGAAGGAATAACTTTCTGAAGTATTTTCTGTAGTAGTACCCCCGTTCTGGAACTTTCTCCTTGCAACTGTTTATCTGCTACCAAATCTGTTCAGTTTTGATTTTCAGGTACTAGGCAGAATATTTTTCTCACAGACTTTCTGGCTTCAGTCCTAAGGACACTTTCTTGGGAGTAAGCCCCTGGGGACAATATGGAACTTACTCTGAATAGACCTGCTCAGGATTGCCCCCAATTGGTTCCCCCCCCATCTCTTTACCCACTCTCCTTTTATTAGCTTTCTGGTTGCTACCAGCTTTGAGGAAATGGCTTTTAAAAAAAGGTTTTGATGCTGCATATATTTGGTTTGGATTTTATGACTCCTGATAGATTGTTTTACTGTACTCCTATTTTCTGCTGTTTTCATTTTTTTTAATTGTAAAATTGCTAGTATTTCTATCATAAATCCAGAAGCTGCCTCAGGATATTTTTTTTTTTAAAAATGAAATATATGGGGTGTTCATTGTTCTGGTTTAGAATTTGTGTGAGCTCGAGATTAAACAAGTTAAAAAGTGAGAATTTTTAAAATTATTAAACTACAAGTGTGCCCTTCAAACTTTATTTGCCAACCTGGTCTTTTTGCATGTGGTAGGGTGAAGGTTGAATTTGGCTTGAAGGCCATTGGGTGCAAAATGTAGACATAGCACTAAACCTGAGTACATATATTGTACATCCACAATCCACTTGATTAAGAATAAGCATATTATTGCTCAGCATCCAGGTAGACAGACAAGTTAATTGCTCATTAAAGGTTGCCATATCAGTGCTGCAATTTACATTGGTCTCTTTAAGGAATAAAATGTACTATGATGAGTATTTGACATTAAGACTTAGGTTTTACTTGAACATCCAAAAATGATGACTTAGAAGGATTTATGGTAGTTAAACCATGAAATGCAATACTCAGAAAACTGCTATTCAAATCCTTCACTAAAGTAAGACCTCCATACCCTCAATTACAAGAAAGGGGGCAATCTATCTTGGGTGAGAACAAGAATAATGAAAGTGAACAATGGAGACAATTAGTTCACACACCGTTTCAATGATGTTTCATATAAATGCAGCGCAAAGATGGAGAATAATGTGACCTGTCTCAATAAGCTAAATGAAGCTTATAAAATTTTGTATTGGAATTTGTACAGATGTCTCTCACAACTAAAAAAGAGAGAGGACTTTTAACACAATCTAACTTCTTTTATACACTGTAAAAAGCATACTGTAAACCTTCTAATTAACTCGAGAATATGTGGTTATATAGGCAAAGTATATCGAAAAAGTAAGAAAAATGAAATCTGGCCTTTATTAGAATCCTTCCTTTTATATGCAGCAAGTGTGATTATAGCCAAAGTTTGAATTATATAATACAGTAATGCACAAAGTTGGCTTGGAATGCTGAATCTTTCTTAACCTATTCTGAACAGTGTCTTGGGTCCACTGGTAATTTCTGCAAACAGAAGAGATTTTCATCCCTGGAGTGCAATTTCCTTGCCTCCCCCTCCAGCCCAGAATGTACATCCACTCTACACTGGGGGACAGACCCCCAGGAATAGAGGTCTGCAATGGGAGAGAGAAATCAGCAAAAATTGTCCATGGAAATCTTCTGTTGGATCCATACCATTGCCATCATTGTAACCAGCTTTAATACATGTTCTAGTGTCCACAGCATTTGCTTTCTTCGATTTTTTTGCACTCTTTAACAATAGGGATAAGAGAGGTACCCAAGCTCCATTTATTCTCCCCACACACTGGGGCTAAAAGTGGGTGGATTTTTTATTAGCGGTGCATTTATGTCCTTGCCACTTTTCCCAAGTACCATATCCCCAATTTATACTTCCCCTTTTGCAGCTGCCATAAAACTCGTCAAGGGTATTGAATATGACACTCCAGTGTTGCTCAGTGGTAGAGTATCTGCTTGGCATGCAGAATGTCCCAGGTTTAATCCCTGGAATCTCCTATCAAAAAGGTCAGGCAGTAGGTGATATGAGATCCTGGAGAGGTGCTGACAATCTGAGTAGACCAATACTGACTGAGTCGGTACAAGGCAGCTTCATATATGTACAACACCATGTGTAATCTGACCCTTTGAGACTTTTCACACATCACATTTTTAGGTTTACATCTAAGATCCAACAGATAGCTTCGATTAGTAGTGGCTCCATAAGTACAGTCTGTGTAACAGGCAAAAGGGTTCTGAAGAAACTAGATGTGGTGATGCCAACAAGACGACAGCCAAGCATTCTTAAGCCTTGACATTTAGTGGCTTCCGCTTATATTTACCTTTAAAGTCAAATTGGAAAATGTTTTTCAAGGATTCATGGAGAAAGTAAAAGCTTCCCAGTGCCTGAAACAAACAAACAAAAAAGGTACAATTTAAAGAGACTGCTATCAAAAACATTAAACCTGAACTAATGGTGTTCAGTAAGCAGAATTAACTAACTTGAATTCAATAAATTCTTAATTTCCTTTGATGTTTAAAGGGAATATTATCTATCAAAACCAATTTATTGCTAAAGACACATTATTTATTCTTAATTTAGAATACGTATACACTGTCTCTCCAGACACCTACTCAAGGCAGATCACAAAGTGAAAACAGTACAACAGAAAGAATAAAACTACAAGCACACACACACACAAATCAGTATTAAAACCAGAAACAAAACAAGCAAGGCACCTGAGTACAGTGGGATTCAAAATAGTTTTGTAAATGGCCATCCTGATCTTGTCTGAAGGTCCAAGAAAAAAAGTGCAGGAAAATTTAGTCCACCCCCATTTTTTCCAAAGACTTTCCTCCAGTTTTTCCAATGGACAAACAAAATTTGGGAAGCAATGAAATAAAAAGCTCCTATGAATTCAATATTTTTTTAAAATGGCAAAATGTTATCCAGAATCTGTAATACGATTTTTATGTAAGACAATGTACAGTACAAGTGGGGAGACTGTGAGACTCATGTGAGGGGAATCCCACTAGGCTTCCCAAGTCCCCCCCGGGGGGCGGGGAAACCTCCGCCCCAGAGGCCCGTTCCCTGCCGCCGGCGAATTGGACCCCGGGGGGAACCCCACCCCGGCATGTGCATCACCAGGAAGTGACGTTATGACGCCGGGCACGCTGGGGGTGGGGCCACGGTCATCTGAGGGAAAACTCTATGGTTTTCCCTCGGATGGTCGTGGCCCCGCCCCCAGTGTGCCCGACGTCATAATGTCACTTCCTGGTGACGTGCGTGCGGCACGTGCACACTCCAGCCGCAGACCAGGAGTCCCCTGGTAAGTAGCTTTTTTGACTTGGCAACCCTAAATCCCACCCACCCCATCATCAAGCATGGCGCAACTCCAGGCCCCACCACCAACTTTTGAGCCTAGCTGCTCTCCTGGAACAGCTCCTGGAATCTGCTGTCGCTACAGTCAAGCCTGAAGCAGCTCCCAGCATCCCCTGTGGCAGGGCCTGGAGCAACTCCCAGCTTCACCCACTGTCATGGGAGGGCCTGAAGCAGCTCCTGTAGTCTGCTGCCATCAGCTCTGAAGAAGAAAGGTAAGTGCGTCGTCTATGCATGCACAGACAAAACTTTTATTCTGGGGAGAATTTAAATACCTAATGTATTTTTTAAAAGATTTCAGAGTTTTCTGCAAGCCTGGGGGGTGTCCTCAGATTTGCAGGAAAATCTATTTAGTGTTGGTGTGGCACTGATGTGCAGATTTAGATATCCACAGATGGGGGACTACACATCGCTATTAGATATAGCGTATGAGGATGTATGAGGACTTGTGGAGAGGGGAAATCCTATCCCCCATATTGCCCCCCACATCCTCTCCTCTTACTCACCACAACTCTCCTGTTGCCACCTTTCCTTCCTTCTCGTCCCATCGCTACCTCCTTCTCCTCCATCCTCCTGCTGCTGTGGCTTCTCCTCCCACCTACTGTTCCTACCACCCCATTCTTTGCCTCCTCATAGCTGCTCCTTACTTTTAAAAAATGTCTAGTTGTATAGGGCTGCTAAGGTAAAGGTAAAGGTTCCCTTGCTCGAAAGCCAGTCGAATCTGACTCTAGGGTTGCAGTGCTCATCTCTGTTTCAAAGCCAAAGAGCCAGCGCTGTCCGAAGACGTTTCCGTGGTCATGTGGCCGGCATGACTAAACACCGAGGTGCACGGAACGCTGTTACCTTCCCACCGAAGTGGTACCTATTTATCTACTTGCAATTTCTTGCTTTCGAACTGCTAGGTTGGCAGGAATAGGGCTGCTAGGAAACCCCATAATGCAGACTGTGATCTTCCAAGATCTTTTCTTACCTCTCAGATAGCAAAAACCAATAGATATGTGCTCAGGTAGTACAGGTACACTAGTTTGCACTTCTCTCATTGGACTGGATGTATTTTAACAATTGGGTAAGAATACTGGTCTGCCAAAGTCAGTACTGTCTACTCTGACAAGCCATGGCTCCTCAGGGTTTTAGGCAGAGGGCTTTCACATCATTTGCTAACTGATCCTTTTAATCTTGCCAGGAACTGAACACAGGACTTTCCATATGCAAAACAGATACCCTGCCACCAAACCATAGACCCAGTCCACCCATTTGCAATTTTGCTTGTAAAAAAACAAAGGTATTTTTAATTTTAAAATGTCCATTTGCCATATGCTACAACTTTATATGCCCTGATAAGGACATTTTAGCTGGCCACTTTGTGGACAATGGCTTAGGCAATCTTGGATTTATTTATTTAATTTATACCCCATCGTTTCCCCAATGGGGACCCAATGTGGCCTACATCATCCTCCTCTCTTCCATTTTATCTTCAGTATGAGGTAAGTTAGGCTGAGCGTGTGTGACTGGCCCAAGATTACACAACAAGCTTCCATGGCAGAGTGGGGATTTGAACTTGGGTCTCACAGATCCTAATCCAGCACTTTAACCACTACTCATCACTGGCCCCCAGCTTGGTGTAGTGGTTAAGAGTGGCAGACTCTAATCTGGAGAACCAGGTTTGATTCCCCATTCCGCTACATGAAGCTGGGTGAGGGTTAGTTACAGCTCTCTCCGACCTACCTCACAGTGCTTCTTGTGGGGAAAGGAAGGGAAGGTGATTGTAAGCTGCTTCGAGACTCATTCAGGTAGTGAAAAATGGGGTATAAAAACCAACTCTTCTTCTTCTTCCCAATGGGTCAATGAGTGCTGGCTATGGTTACTCACTAGTGAGTAAAAACATACTCTGCATTCATATCTTTAGGCACTCCCTCCCCCATCTTGTTATAATATTCTGAGCTATGCTTCAATTTAAATTCTCGTCATATCTTGACACTTTTTTGTTGGCTTCCTTCCTCAGAAACCACTAGTTCTTTTCAGACATTACAATCACATGTACAGGGATCCCACCAACAGCAGCATTTATTTATTTATTAAAACATTTATATCCCACCTTTCCTCTTGGTCCAAGGAAGCTTACAATAATAGCTAAAACATCCACACCTGAAATCAGCGATAAACTATAAAGCCCCAAATCTCTCCCCTCTCCCTCCCTTAAAAGATGCCTGCCACTCAAACTCCCTCAAAAGCCCTGGCAAATGGATAGGCCTTCTGCAGCTCCTCCTGAAAATCTCTAAGCATGTGCTTGCCATAATTCTGCTAACACACATGGTCCCCAATTTGTATGAACAGGGCACCACATGGATTTCCCATGCACATACAGCTTTGAAGCTGGGCTCCTAGTCTGCATGATTGTATCATCTGAACTTCTTACATAAGCAGATACGTTCGTATAGAATCTGGAAAGCCACAGAAGATTATTACCTGAAAACATCCAATGCAATCCAGCTTTTACAATTCAAATGAACATATAAACCTGCTTCCTAGTGATGCAGACCATCTAGCCCACAACTGTCTGCTCTGACTGATGACAGCTTTCCAAGCAGATGGCTTTCTCTCAGCCCTACTACCTTTGACAAATACAGATGCCTGGAATTGAACCTGAGATCTTCTTAGTGCCGAACACGTGTTCTGACACTTAGCTACATCCCTTCTCTATAGCTTCATGATTTGTGTGTGGGAGTGGGGGGGGGGGATCTCAGTCCCTCTGATGCGGCATTCACATCAAGGGAGAGAAGCCATATTCTTAACCAGACATATTCTTAACCAAAAGGAGTATTTTGTTTCATTTTTGCCTATTTCTAGGCTTGGTAGCAGGGAGACAGACGCTTCCTTCTGGCACAGCCGAGTTTTGGCTCACTGACTACTGCATTATTTATGAGAAGCTACACATCTAGAGATTAAACATTTGCTGATTTGTCAAAAGCACAAACATGAGGTCCTGCCCATCTCCTTGACATATTAGTTCATCCAACGGAAAACACTGTCACACTTTTAATTGATGAGTACACTTTCTTGTGACCCAGGTAGCTTGCTCCAGTTTCTTTTTTCTTTCTTTTTTAAAGGGTGCCTTTGTACATGGAGGAGGCAAATAAGAAACACAAGCAGACATTCTCGCAGAGGACTCAAGGTTAATGATTCTGCAAGGAGGCCAGGTTGATGGAATGGGGAAAAAAAAGTTGTACAAAACAAAGAGGTCAACACCTGATACCTTAATATAATTTCATCAGCAATTAATAAAAGCAGATTACAGTACAACAGCACTTCGGCCTTTAACTTCCTAGGAATAACAGATAATTCTTAAATAGTCTTGAAAGTTGTCTTGTTGCAGAGATTTATTTGTTCTTACCTCTCTCTTTCACATAGATAAAATTCATATGCTAAGGGCTGTCTGTTCTATGCTTGCTTCCTCCAGTACATAATTTGGCATTTAGTGCAGAATTTAATCCATCTAGTACATTTTTATCTCACCTTTCATCTAAAGTACTCAGGAAACAGGGTTGCCAGCCTTGAGCTACCTACATCTGGGAACATTTGGGGCAAAGCCGAGGGAAGGGAAGTGTTGCTCAGAAGTGACATCACAGCATCCATGATGCTCTAGGAATCTCCCCCAATATCTATGGTAAAGACCACAGACATTGGGGCAATTCCTAGAGTGTCGCAGATGTTATGATCTCTCTCCCTCCCATTTTTTTCTCCCACTGCTCCACAGGACAAGCATGGGGCATAAAGTACATGGGTGGCAGCTTGCCTGCCATAGGCGGGCAACTGGCAAACCTACCAGGGCATCATGTATGGCACATGGTTCTTCCTGCCCTTATTTTATCCTCAGAACAACCCTGTGAGGGGATAGTCTGAGACAGAGTGAGTGCCCCAAGATCACCCAGTGAACTTCATAGCGGAATCGGGATTTGAAACTGGGTCTCCCAGGTTCTGCTCCAGCACACTAACCATTACACCATTCTGGCTCTCTAATCAACAGCATACATTCACTCAAAGCTGTGATATGATGAAATGCTGCCAAATTTCACATACAATGGAACTGGCAGACCTGAGGGGGGAGTGGAGGTTGTTTGTGTGCAACCACACACGGAATTTAGGTGACTGGGAGGAGATCCTACACAGATCTACTCTGAAGTAAGTTCCATGTGATTCAATGGAGCAGAAACACAATTAAACGTTCCGAAGTCCATTAAAGTCAATGGGTTTTAGAATGGTTTAACTCTGCTTAGGAAGGCACTGTTGTTGAATTTTATTCAGGTCTGGCAGTAGTGCCAGAATTCTCCAGGAAATGCTGTACAGCACTAGAATGTGCCAAGGCCTGCAGGCCTCTGCATAGACTGTGGCCCATATAGCATGAATTATGCTATATCTGGCACACCCAAGAAGTTACCATGTGCTTAATGTACATGTGTGCATACATGCAATCAATAGGGTCCACTGTGAAACACAACCTGCATAAAAACCCTGAATGCTTCTGAACATGCATGTAATAGGATTGTACAGGGACTCTGTACAGCCTGCAACCCACCCAACGCCTATTTATTTATTTATCGGGCCCCCATATACCCTTAGAATGGAAGCAGTGGGGGAGGAGGAGGAGCAACTGGTTTTTATACTCTGCTTTGCTCTATCCTGAGGAGTCTGAAAGCGGCTTGCAATTGCCTTCCCTTCCTCTCCCCACAACATGCACCTTGGAGGTAAGTGGGGCTGAGAGTTCTGTGACTCATAGCAGGCTTCACGCCGAGGAATGGGGAATCAAACCCAGTTCTCCAGATTAGAGGCCACCGCTCTTAACCTTGCCACACTAGCACCAGCATTTGCAAAAGTCTATAGTACCGAGCAGGTTTTATAACAGACTAGACAGATCAGGTCCCCTGGAGGAAATGGCAGTGTCGGAGGATGGACTCTACGGCAGCACTTCATTGTTGATCTCCCTTCCCTCTCCAACTCTGCTCCTCAATCTCCAGGATTTCCCTAAACCAGAGCTGGCAACCTCAGTGTTGAAGTGAGTTCTACCGGCATCAACCTCTGGGGTTTCTATGGAATTTACCACAAATTCAAGGGGACTGATTATTTGTTTTATTTATCTAGTGAATCAGATTTTTAGGCCACCCTTTCCTGCAATCAGGGCTCAGGGTGGCTAACAACAGAAAAGGTATACAATAGATAATTAAAAGTTAAAAACCAACAATAAATGTACAATACATAAAGGTAAAGGTAAAGGTTCCCTTGCTCGAAAGCCAGTAGAATCTGACTCTAGGGTTGCGGTGCTCATCTCCGTTTCAAAGCTGAAGAGCCAGCGCTGTCCGAAGACGTTTCCGTGGTCATGTGGCCGGCATGACTAAACACCAAGGTGCACGGAACGCTGTTGCCTTCCCACCGAAGTGGTACCTATTTATCTACTTGCAATTTCTTGCTTTCGAACTGCTAGGTTGGTAGGAGCTGGAACTAGAGACGGGAGCTCACTCCATCATGCGGCACCTGGGTCTCGAACTGCTGAACTACTGACCTTCCACAGCCTGCAGTTCAGCGTCTTAACCACTTGAGCCACCGCAGCTCCTCGCACAATTCATACTACACCGCAGGGGTCATTTCGTAGAAAAAGAGCTAGGGGGACTCATTAGCATAACTCATTAGCATATGCCACACCCCCTGACATCACCGGAAGTGGGTCCTCCCCACAGCCAGTGGCGACCTCCAGCGGGCACCAGCAGGGAGCTCCAGGCCCCGCCCTCCCGCATCTCACCCGGGGGGATGGCGTCCCCCTGCGTCCCCCCCCAATGACCCCTGCTACACCGATAATATGATTAAATCATTCCAAGATGGTGGTTGAATCGTTCCAAGATGGTAATAATTTCAGTTTTCATATTTTCCTTGACCCCCGCTAGGGGGGTAGGCTTGTGGAGATTGGAGGGTATGAGAGTGCCAGATTACATGCTGAACCAGTGCTGTCCTCAGCTGAATGCCTGGCGGAACACCTCTGCCTTACACGTCCTGCAGAAAGGTAACAAATCTCACAGGGCAGGGCAGAGAGTTCCACCAGTTGGGGCCAGGGCCAAAAAAGCCCTGGCTCGGGTTGAGGACAGCCGGATCCCTCTCGGGCCAGGGACCACCAGGAGGTTCTTGCTTCCCAGGCGTAATTCTCTTCTAGAGGTGTACTGAGAGAGGCGGTCCTGAAGGTCCCTGACCACAAAGGGCCTTAAAGGTCAAAAACAACACCTTGAAGCTGATCCGGTGCTCCATGGAATTCTGGGGGTTAGGTTTGTTTGCTGCCACTGAAACATAATAGAAGTTACTGGAGATTCACTCTCATTTTTAACTACAGTATATATACTAATATGACTTCAGGACACCTCCTGGATTCGGTTTTGTACTCTGGGTCTTGGGCTAGGATTCTGCCTTATCTCTGCTATTCATTTTTTGAGATCCCTAAGTATTTAGGATCAGGAGAAATTCTGTGTTTAAAGAACGACAGGATTTCTTGGCTCAGCCATCCACTCTTTACCATGGTAAAATGGGTGAGGGATGAAGTAAGGCAGGAGCCTTACATGGGAGGAAGGCTCTCCATGTCAGAGGGAATCTTCACTGCCCTGTCCTGGATAGCCCAGGCTAGCCCAATCTCATTTCGGAAGCTAAGCAGGGTCGGCCTTGGCTAGTATTTGGAAGGGTGACCTCCAAGGAATACCAGGGTCGTGACGCGGTAATGATGCAGGGGCAGGTAATGGCAAACCACCTCTGAAATGTCTCTTGCCTAAAAAACAAGTCTAGCTTGCTGCCTAGTGGCGCATAAAGCTAAAAGAGCTAGAACGCCTGGCTGCTAGACAATCTTAGGATCTCCTGGCTATACTACACACAAAGCCATATGATAATTATATTAATTCCACTGTCAGTGCAACAGGAACTTTGGATCCAACTCTTATACAATCAGCATCTCTCAGGTAGTCTGATGACTCCATCCGAAATACATTTATTTATAAATAAGTATACAGAACTGCCAGACCCGTTTAGGATGGATGGCAGCTTAAAATTAAAAGTAAGCATGTTTCATGAAAGATATCCAATATGGGCTTCTGCAAGAGAAGACAATTCTATACTGCTGTATACGTTTTCTTGTTTATCTTTTGCTTATTTCTCACAATATACGATGACAGCAGACCTGTGATTCCTCATGTTAAGTCGGCTACTTAACAAACGATCCAGAGAGTGATTCAGCAAAAGATCAGCTTTATTCAGCAACTCGTAACTCAACTCCAAACAGATCAACATGAATAGCCAGAACAGCTTTTGCATTGAAGCTGTTCTGCTTTTAAACTCTCCCGGCTAATGTAGCCACGCCTACTATACAAATACCAACCAATAAGGTTGTATACATAAAGTCCAATCACTGACGTTCCCGCTCAGGGAGCTTGATGGCACGTGATTGGTTGGTTCTTCCTGGGCTACCAATAGGATTGGAAGGATTAGGATCCTAGGCCAGGATGAAGCTTGACATGGCACTTCAATTAGGTGTTTCACACACAGTCATGTATTACAATGGCAGCTATTGAATACATCACACCTCAGATGCAGAGAGCCTGGATGCTCCCACAAGTTCAGACACTTCCCAAAGTGTAATTGTTTGTTTTAACAGAGGATGGCATGCCACTGAAAATAACAGTGCACTCTGCACTACGCAACTGGAGTCTCCATCTAGGCCAATACATATTTGTTTGAAAAAATATCATTCATCAAAGATGAACACATTTTGGAGAACATATGAAATATTCTGTGAATGCAAATGCTATTCAGAGAGCATCACAGCAACAATCTGTTGCTCATGTTATTGCTCAACCAGCCATAAAAAGAGATATTTTAAAAGTATGGTCAGCATTTTATTTTTCCATGCAAAAGAGAACATAGCAATGACGATACCTATAATGTCTCTTGCTATCTAAACTTGGCACTGTAATAAAGATGAAGCTATTTCTAAAATGGTACTGAACAATGTACCTCTTTAATGTTTAATTACATGCTGAGAAATGGGTCATTTCACTTGCGCAAATTTAACAACTACAGGGAAGTGCTTGGAACAAAGGTTTAAATAATTACTGCACAGAATAAACATTTGCTGCATTACCTCATTGAATGTGCTTAAAGCTAATATTGCAATTATGAAGAGTGCTTTAAATAAATGTAAAATAAATTGCCATTGATGACTCAGAAAGTGTAATTCATGTAGTCATAAAATCCATAATTAGCTCTAATGAATATTTAAAGTCAAAGTTCAACCTAACTTTTTAAATGTTTAACCTACTATATCAATATAGCTCAAGGAATCCATTTGTCACGGAAAATGACAGCATCTGAATATTAATTAGCATAGGTCACTGCTGACAGGAAGTCCTTATCTCTTGCCAGTCCTTTTGACTGGAGTGCACGTCACCAGTATGTTTGTCACGTCTGATATTATTGATTACCTGCCTGTTTGGCTAAAAACAATTAAAAGGGTTTTTTTTTACATATTTATAAACCTGACTTGTCATGAGCACTTATTTTTCCATTAGGAAAATGTAGTATATTAGCTGCCATATTTCAGTCTGAGGAGCAGCAGCAAATGAGAAGCTGCAATAATTCTAGACAGGATGACAACATTTTTACATAAAAGCATTCTTCTCTGGGTTAGCAAAAGGGGGGGGGAGACCTTTTGTATTGTAAAGTATATTGGGAATGATACAAGAGTGCCATCATTATTAGACACAGTCTGTTTTAAAATCTAATTCAGAGGGCAGGATCTGTTGTGCTCCTTAGCAGCTTCATTCAGATGCAAATCGAATACACTCAGTTTTTGTTTATCATTGGAAGTATATGAAGATGTAGCTCCATACCCTTCAGCTGTATCAGTTCAACAGACACAATACCCTTACAGCAATAATGGGGAAGCTGCCAGACTGCAGGCTAAACGAGGCCATCTCCCACCTGTCAATCAGCATAGGGATGCAGAAGTGGCCGCAGGACTTGGAGATCAGGGAGTAGATCCCTGAGGAAGCTAGGAAAGAGTAGAAGTTTCTTGGTAATCCTGTGCTCTCAAAGCAAGTGATACTAGTATCCCTAGAAGAGGGTGAATGTCTTCTTCGAGAGGGAAAAACTGACTGTGTGCACTAACCAACTCATTAAAAATAATCTATCACTTTTTATCTGAGAACAAATTAGATGTCCAGCAATTTATCATTTCCTGCATTAGTCTTATCAGCCAAAATACACAGAATTAAACAGCTATTGCTTTTGTTTTCACATCAGGGAACGTCTGTCCGATATGCAGGCCTATGCTCCTTTTATTAAAAAAGAAAAGCAATCCACCAAATTCTTTGCATTAACTCTTCAACAAGTGGCTGTCCCAGCAAATAAATTGTCAGCAAATTCTACTCTGTAAGGTCCCAATGTGAAAAAAAATATTATGGCATCGCACAAGGTCAGGGAAATGTGACAGTCTATTAAGCTTCACATAATTCTTCCTCTGTCTATGTTAATCCACATTAATTTATTATTTTCAGAAGTTTCAAGGTAGGTTCCAAAAGTTCAGTGGCAGTTGCATACATTCTAAGCAGCATTGCAACGTCTAGAAAATCAGCCTCAATCTGTTAAGAAAATCAGCCTCAATACCCGCGCTGCTGCATTCTGCACCAGCGAGATGGATGTGATCCTATTCATCGCACATCAAGAAAAATAATCTGCCTGGGGAGATAGTGGTCAGATTCTCGAAGAGACATGTGAGAGATACTATTTTGAAAGCAACTTTGGGAACACCCTTGAAAATTGAGGACAACAACATTAGGATCTTAAAAGATATTCCATTTGACATAAGACAGGAGAGAAAGAATTATAAAGAACTGATCCTTTTCTTACAAACAAATGGCATTAATTACAGGTGGTTAACCCCAGAAGGCATCACTTTCAAGCTCAACGCTAAAAAAGAAAAGATTGACTCTGTTTTTAAAACACGTGAATTTCTGCGGGCACAACTCGGGGAACCAGAAGAGGGGAAAGGGGAGGAAGAAGAAAGCAAATCAGATGGTGAGTTGGGCTCGGGGTCTTCAGACAAGGACTCCCCCTCCGAAAAGGGGGCGGCTGCCCCCAAAAGCCCATATAAATTGAGGATTAGAAAATATAAGAATAAATAAGGGCTGAAGGACTCTGATTTGTGCCTGAAAAAATGTTGAAATAACTTGGGGATGCTCTGGGAATTTCTTTAAACAGTTAAAGGAATGGTTGAACAACAATTAATTTAGCATAACCGACTAAGTTCATTGTATTTTTAGTAGCTTTCTTTTTTTCTAAAATTGCATGGTGTTAAGCTGATGTATGATCTCCTACTCTTGGGTTTTTAGTTAGTTGCGGGTCTTTTTTCTTTCTCCCTCTAGATATAGTTCCCTTCCCCATATTTTCTGCTGTAGTTTTGTAGTCTTTAAAAAAACCCAATAAAAATCTCCCCCCAGGGGGATGCAAAAAAGAAAAGAATCAGCTTTGTTCTGGGGCATATTTTGAGCACTTTGGTAGCTGCAGCAAAGGTGACAAGGCAATCTTATCCTGTCCTGTTCTCACACAATGTTGGACTCCCTCCTCCATCACCAACAGGTGTTTGGACACAACAACGATGCCAAGTGTCAGAAGCTGGAGCCAGATAGGTGCTTTGATGCTGGTTTCACAACCATTGCAAAGTCAGGGCATCAGGGTGAAGCCTCAGCACCTCAGTGGGGACAAGAGGAGGATACAGGGCTTGCCTATGGCTCCAGAGAAAAGGCGGGTGGTTGGTGTAGCTGTTGAGGGTGGGCTTCCTCAGGGTGGCAGAAGTGGGTGGCCAGCTGGCAACATGCCTTCAAAGCCCAATGGTGGCCTGATTTGGGCAGGGAGAAGTCCATTTCTAGAGGTGGGAGGCGACACCCTGGATTGGCTGCTTCCCCCATGAACCAGAGGAAGAGGGAGGGACTTACAGGAACCGTGAGGAGCTATTTAAGCTACTCCAGCCCAGAGCCATGGAGAACATGGTTGAGGCTAGCCCTCTCTCCACAAAGCTAGGTCGTAGAGAATGGCAGGAGAATGAAGGGAGAGTTCTGATGGGAGGAGGTGGACCAGGATGAGGATTCAACTCCCCCCCCTCGTCCCAGTCTGAGGTCTCTGCAGGGGTGGAAAGTGAACTTGGTACGCCCTCTGGTAGCCTCACCTTAGAGCTGGCAAATGTATAACACCTTTGCTCAACAACCTACCAGCCATGGATTGTTGGACAGCCAATCCAGGGTGTTGCCTCCCACCTCTAGAAATGACTTGGGAATGGTCTGTGCCCCCTTCTGGCCCACTGTGCTCTGGCCTTCTCCCTAGCCAGACCCCATCAGGCCATCAGGCTTTGGAGGCATGTTGCCAGCTGGCCACCCACTTCTGCCACCCTGAGGAAGCCCCCACACACAGCTGAGCCAACCACCCACCTTTTATCTGAAGCCATAGAAAAGCCCTGTGTCCTCCTCTTGTCCCTGCTGAGGTGCTGCAGCTTCAAATTGCTGCCCTGTCTTTGCAATGGTTGTGGGATGAGCATATAAGGCCCTATTTGGCTCCAGCTTCTGACACTCAGCATTGTTGTTGTATCCAAACACCTGTTGGTGATGGGGTTCCTCCCCCCCAACATTGTGTGAGACCAGGATAGGATAGGTAACCTGCCTTGTCACCTTTGCTGCAGCTCCACTAGTGCCAGTCGACCTCCTCACACAAGTCAGAAACGTGTGGAATGCAGGGGCTGCAGTTCAAGGACATAACCTATGCTTTGCAGGTAGAGGGGCTCAGGTTCAGCATTCTCAGCTGAAGGATCTTGGGTGCCAGAAAAGTATTTTCTCTGCCTGACACACTGGAGAGTTGCAAACAACACTGAGCTAGATGAGCTGAAGGTCCAATTAAGTATAATAAAGGTTGTGCCATGTGTTCACATACATTCACTAAAACAAAGTTTGAGTCCAGTGGCACTTATAAGACCAACAAACTTTAATTCTGGGTATAAGCTTCCATGTATATGCACACTTCATCAGATACAACACTAGATAATTCACTAAACTATCAATAAATAAGCAAATAAAATTTCAAATGATATACAAAAGCATCACATAAACAGGCACTTATTATCCATTGAACTTGTGTTAAAAGCAGTAAACAGAAGAATTTCTCACTGGTTGCAACATGGTGGGATTATTTTACATAGGAGACCATTCTCCATGTGATAACTGCTTCTGGAATAGAAATCAAGAATATGATTGTTTTTAGCAATAGGAAACTGGGGGAAAAGCAAATTATTTTTAATGTAAGCCTAGTTCTATCATGAAGATGTAGGTATCTGTATCAGATCAGACACAGAAAAAAAGACTTTGTCAAACAACTAAGATAGCTCTTATTTTACATGCTTTAATACATTAGCACAGGGCAGATCCTAAATAGGATAGTACCCTGTGCAGGAACAGGCCATGGTGGCTCAGAGGTTAAGATGTTGAGCTGCAGACCGGAAGGTCGGTAGCTCAGCAGTTCGAGACCCTAGTGCCGTGTGACGGAGTAAGCTCCCGTCTCTGGCCCCAGTTCCAGCCAACCTAGCAGTTCGAAAGTAAGACATTGCAAGTAGATAAATAGGTACCACTTTGGTGGGAAGGTAACAGCATTCCATGAGCCTTGGCATTTAGTCATGCCGGGCACATGACCACAGAAACATCTTTGGACAGTGCTGGCTCTTCGGCTTGGAAACAGAGATGAGCACCACTCCCTACAATCGAATTTGACTGGCTTTCAGGCAAAGGAAGCCTTTACCTTTACTTTACTTACATACTTTACTTATATTGTGCTTTTCCATTAGAATTAGGAAAGTAAGAGTTTTGGAGGAGTCATCAGAGGTTTGCTGAAACATCCATAAAGGTTTCACCCTTTCCCACCAAAGGATAGACTTTTAAGAAATGTTAAATGGAATTTTGGCCCTCTGCTTATCTACAGCTGCTAAATAATTTGCTATCTTCTGTATTTTTTTTAAAGACTATTGTTCTGTGTAAAACTTAAGTCTTAGCCTGAGCTGCAATGAGTTGACTTTAAACAATTATAATTTGAACACCGCCTGGCTTTAAATCAATTTAGCATTTCATGAATCTCGTCTTCTATAATAGACTCGGTGATGGCAAATTCAATTTGTTGAGAAGACATTATTGCCCATTTCATTTAGTATTATCCAGGTCAGCTCTCAATGGGAAGGGTAACATGTGGTAAAAGGCTGTATTTAGCATGTCACAGTCACTGGATGCTGTTTTGTATCTCCTGGATTCTTTGCCTCAAAATAAGAGGCGATTGATTTACAAAGTACCAAATTTCAAATTTCATATTCTAGGCCTAAACATGAAATAATTGGACAGAGCTGTCCCCCTGTCTGACCCACCACAATCAAGCCCCTTTCAAGGTTGACTGCCTGCATGAGAAATATGTGCATAATTTCATTTTGTCTCCCATCCAACGTTCAATGTTAGAAGTTAATTAAATTGCTTGTCCATTGTATTCATCCACTTACAAAGTTAATGATATTCTGTTCCTGAATTAAGGAGAATTTTATAAAGCCTGTGCTATGGAACCTGGCAATGCTGTACATTGAGGAGCTGAACTCTGTCATAGATCCTGCTTGGAGCTCTTCTAATTAGGAAACAAAATGAATGTTTCTGTGTCTGCCAATGCAGAGGACAAGCCATTCCGACAGTGAGGCAAAATGCTCTGTACAATAGCAACTTAATAATATCTCATGTTTGACTATAATAAATTCAGCAGGATTAATAAAAACCCGTTTAAATTTTTTTTAAAATCGCCATAACAAAGATGAACTACGGAGTAACAAGACAGCCTTTTAAGCAAGGACAAAGGTTTGCAGGGGAGAGATGGCTTCTTGCAAGGACAGCAGCCCTGAGGATTTTACAAATTATCAGAGCACTCTTTGTCAGACAGTGAAGGTGGAAAGATCCTCTCCCACCCCCCTCAATTGATTCTAACAGTAACATTGCCATTTTCACTGCAAATTTCAACAGAATATTTAGGATAGTGTTTATTAAACTGAGGCATAAGACCCCACAAAGTGGAGAGTGAAGGATGTTAGTGGTATGTGTTGGATGTGCAATCTTATTTTGTGCTATATTGTTTGTTTATTTCTTTCCTTCAATTTATATCCCGCCCTCCCCACAAAGCAGGCTCCAGGGTGGTTCCAACCTATGATAATCTGCTGAATGCAGATTATCAACAATAAAAGCAAGATAACAAAATACATACAGTAAATACAATAAAATAGCTACAGCAATAAATACTCTAAAACAAATTATACCTCAACAGACACATGAGTGCAACTCACTGGGGGGGGGGGGGGAGGGGCCCACATTGGTTGGATTTTCTGGAGGAAGAGCTCTGTCTTGTGGGCCCTGCAGAACTGTAAAAGCCCCCGCAGGGCCCTAATTTCTGATGAGAGTTCATTCCACCAGGCAGGGGCCAGGGCTGAGAAGGCCCTGGCCCTAGTTGAGGCAAGTTGGACATGCCTAGGGCCAGGGACCATCAGCAGATGTTGATTCATAGAGAGCAATGCCCTCCGGGGCTCATATGGGGAGAAGCGGTCTCGAAGATATGCAGGCCCCTGGCCATACAGGGCTTTAAAGGTAAGAACCAGTACCTTGAAATGGATCTGGTATTCAATAGGCAGCCACTGCAGTTCGCACGGCACTTGGCGGATGTGAGCCCGCACAGTCAACATTTTCAATACCCGTGCTGCTGCATTCTGCACCAGCTGTGATTTCCAGAGCAGAGTCAAGGGCAGCCCCACGTAGAGAGAATTACAATAATCTAGCTTGGAAGAGACCATTGCATGGATCACCGCAACCAGGTCATGAGGGGCAAGATATGGGGCCAATTGCCTGACCCGCCTCAGATGGAAAAAGGCTGATCTGCCCATGGCAGTGACCTGGGCCTCCATAGACAATGAGGCATCCAGGAACACTCCCAGCCTCTTCACATTCAGCACCAGAACCAACTGGGCCCCGCCAAAGGCTGGGAGCGTGATGCCCAAACTCGGCCCCCCTTGACGCAGGTGCAGGACCTCCATCTTCAATGGATTTAACTTCCGTCTGCTCTGCTGTAATCAACCGGCCACGGCCTGTAATGTCCTGTCCAGATGTCAGGGCCGGCCCAAGCTTATTTTGCACCCTAGGCAAGATCCCTTCGGGTGCCCCCCCCCCGTGCGCCCACCAAATAAATGCATTTCTAGTTCCTTTGCAATCTCAGTAGCAGCTTCCTTATTTTATAGTACCTTGCTTGTGACATTAATTTCAAAAAGGATGCAGCTGCTGGTGTGACCTTGGGGCAGTCACAAGTTCTTTCAGAGCTGTTCTCTCAAGGGCAGTTCTGAAAAGAGCTCTCAGCCCCACCTACCTCACAGGGTGTCCGCTGTGAGGAAGGGAAGGGAAAGGATTTTGTAAGCTGTTCTGAGACGCCTGCGGGTAGTGAAGGGTGGGGTATAAATCCAATCTCTTCTTCTTCTGCTCTATGATACTGTACCCCACTTAGCTCTCTCCTCTCCCCAGGCTCGCCTCCCGCCGCCCCCCAAATCTCGAGGAATTCTCCAATCCAAAACTGGCAACCCTAATTCCCCACTGTGGCATGGCTGGCACAGTAAGGGGGTTTGAAGGGGGCAATGTCAGTTTGCAAAGCCCCTCTTCATGGAAGCCAGGAGGAAGGTGCAACATGAGAGTGGTGGTGGGGGAGGTTTCACCCAGCATTGCAAGCGCAGAGGCAAACCCTCGCCGGGAGGGGAGCCGGGGGGGAAATAAGATGGGGCAGGCCCTGCGCCTGGATCGCCTAGCAGAATTCCGGGGGACCTGCACGATCCCGGGAATCAACCCCACTGAATAACGCCTTACTTAATTTTGAGTCGACCTACTTAAGAGTATGAAGGTGGTTCAATGGGAAGTGAGTCCCAGTTGGCTCGACAGCCTTACTCCCAGGAAAGGGTTCCTCCTCCTGGCACTGCCATCCTGAAGGGTGAGCCACATCCGTCGGTTGTCCCGTCCGGCAGTCTCTTAGATGCCAGCTGCTTTCTGGGCTCCCGAGTCTGCCACCGCCGCCAGGATCTGAAGGACTTGCTTCTTCCCGCTCAACTGATGAGGGGGTCGCTGGGCGCGTTTCCCGGACCAAAGTTTCCGCAGGCGGACTCCTGGTGCTCCTCCCAACTTGGCAGCCCAAAGGGAGGGTGACTGGGTGGGGAAGCCGGCCTCCTGAGGTCCATGGGGTGGCAGCAGCAGAGACCCCTCTCTCTGCAGCGATGCGGCCACCCTGCCCAAAGGCACGCACGGCCGGAGCTCTCGGCAAAGTATCGCCCTTCAGGGTGCAACAAGGTCACAGTGGCACTTCCCCGCAAGGCCCCCTCGGCTCCCTCCCCCTGCCCGTGCTGGCCTTCCTCTCCCTGGGCGCTGGAAGGGACGGAGGTTGGCCACCAAGGGAAGCCTTGCCTGGGGAGGGGGTTTTTGGGGTCTGCTGAGAAAGCCACCAGAGGCAGACTCGGGCAGGCTTCCCTCGGGGGGGGGTGGATGCACTTTGGCGCCCTAATGGCCGGCCTGCTCTAGGCAAACACCTAGTTCGGCTAGTGAGTGAGCCGGCCCTGCCAGATGTTCAGGGGCAGAGTCCAGGTGACTGTCCATTAGCAGATACAGCTGGGTGACAACCCAACCCATATCGCTGAATAATCTGAGCAAGTGGGCGCATATAGATATTAAATAGCATTGGGGAGAAAATCAGGCCCTGCAGCACTCTGCATTCAAGTGGGTGTCACTGAGACAGCTTCCCCTCCCCCCAGTGCCACCCTCTGTCCTCAACCTTGGAGAAAAGAGGCCAACCACAGTAAGGCTAGTCCCCGTATCCCCACATTGGCAAGGTGGTGGGTAAACAACTCATAGTCAACCGTATCGAATGCTGCTGACAGAATGAGAAGAATCAGCAGCGCCGATCCGCGTCAACTGAGATGTCTCCGGAGAACATCTACCAATGCAACCAACATCATCTCTGTTCCATGAGCAGGACAAAAACTGGACTGGAAAGGATCCCAGATGTTAGCATCCTCCAGAAACACCTGGAGCTGCGTTGCCACTGCCCTCTCCACTACCTTGGTATGGTTGCCAACTTCCAGATGGGGCCTGGAGAACTCCCAGAGTTATAACTAATCTCCAGACTGCAGAGATCAGTTCCCCTGAAGAAAAATGGAAGCTCTGGAGGGTGAACTCTATGCCACTATACCCTTCTAATGTCCTCCCCTCCCCAGGCTCCACCCCAAATCTCCAGGAATTTTCTAACCCAGAGTTGGTGACCCCAGAACTTATTGGCAATATGCCTGTAAACAACCAAGAGTTATGGCTAAACATGGTGACTCCCCACTGCAAAAAGGGAAGGTTGTAGAAGCGGCATTGAGAATCCCCAACTGCCATGGCTCAAGTTTGCTCAGAAAGAAGACGGTTTGGGAACAGAGATGGCATCAATGGGAAAAAGTAATGTAATAAGTGCAGGAACTGGGAGCTGAAGTAGGAACTGGGAAAGGGTGTATAGAAGGGTGTATACGTGGGATCCAAGAAGGTGTGAGAGATTTCTAACCTGAAGAAGCCTGCAGGAGTGAGTGCAGAAAGCATGGCCTGGACCCAGGTGCTGTCTTGGTGATTCTAGGTGGCAGACAGGGTTGCCTAACTGATCTCCAGACAACATGGATGTATAGGATTCTGCCCCCCAAGCCTGTCCAGGAATGGGAGGGAATCCTATATGTTTACAATACATTAACAACAACCCAGAGAGGTAGGCTACCCCCTCTGGATTTCAGAACAATAAGACACTAGAATCTCTCAGTATTCTATAATCCCCTCCAGCTCAGAGCAGAGATTCATATCTCTCAGCTGGCATCTAGGGCTTAACACATTAGTACCTCATTCCCAGAGATGTACACTTAATGCTCAATGGTAGCGTGTGGCCAGGTAGGCACAGGAAATAGACTTGGAATCCCAGTTACAACACCAGAGACCATTTAGAAACAAGAATAAATTTTTATTCAGGACAGAACTTAGCAACAGACCATAGAGTTTATAAAATAACAAGCCTAAGGCAGTTTGCCTTAACTAAACAGTAATAGTTCATATTTACCCAGTCAGGATAGCATCAGTCCAAATCATATCCAAGGTATACTGTCCAATTAGACACCAAGGGATCTTCAAGTGAAATCCCATCCTTCCCCTCCATGTGCTCTAAGGCACAAAGCAGTCCTTTGTCTCTTCCAGCGATCACATGTCCAGGTGCAATAAAAAGGCAACAACAGGAGACCCAGAAGCAAGAGCAGAACAAGAGCAAGGGACAGAGAGAGTCTCTCTCATTGGGTCTGAACAGATATAGCCCAATTTCAGTCTCAATCAGCTGTGGCCATCAGCCAATTGGAGTGGACATAGGTGTGTCCAATTTGTTAGTTGTCATGGGTACAACTGGAGATAGGCTGGAAGTTTGGAAACCACGCCTGCAGTCACATGGCCCCCAACTCCAGCTTCTGGAGCTACGTGAGCTTCTGGCATGCTGGCCTAGCTTCCAGCATGGAAGTGTGAAGAATGTGGGTTTATGGCATGCAATTGAGGCCATGGGGCCTACCATTTGGCTTGTAACAGGAAATAAGGCACAGCCTGTTACCAAAAGACAGAACAGGAGAATGCAGGAGACATTTAGAAATCAATATTTCTATACAATGGATCACTTCTCCTGGAGATAATGGCTGCTTGGGAGGGGGGACTGTGTGGCATCATACCCCACTGAGGCCTCTCCACTCCCCCAACCCCGCCCTCCCCAGGCTCCAGCCAGAGATTAGCGCCAGAAACAGCAGCTGTTTTGCCAGTTTGTGCAGTGGCAGTTGAAACCCACTTTTCGAAACTGGTGAATCAAACACGAAATAAAAGTCCAGAAGATATGTTTTTTCTGCACTCATTTCCTCAAACGTAAAAAGCGTCCTCCCTCGCTGTTGTTGCCTCTGGAGTCACGGCACAGATGGCGTCCCTCTCAGGCAGCAGCTGGCAGTCAACAGTATGGTAGTGGGTGGGAGGCACTGTCCTGGTTGCCGCTCCTCACACGGCACCCAGAGATTCTGCCCCCCATCCTTATTTTCTCCTACAGTTGCCAACTCCAGGTTGGGAAATTCCTGGAGATTTGGTGGCAGTGCCAGGAGATGGGGGTGAGCGAAGTGGGCATGCAATCTCTACAAAACACCATAGGATACACCCTCCAAAGCTGCCATTTCCTCCAGGGGAACTTATCCCTGAAGTCTGGAGATCAGTTGTAATTCTGGGAGAACTCCAGGCCACACCTGGAGATTGGTAACCCTACAGTAAATACAGCAATGACATGCTCATTGTGGTAAACCCTGCCATCTGAACCACATTTTACTTCATTTTCTTACAAATCTTGAGCTATACATTAAGCGCTACAAGAGCCTGCTTACAAAACAAGAGAACAATTTTTCAACTATAAGACAAAAGACATTTATCATCTAGGGGCACAACTTTACTAAATACTATGAATAAATAATGAAGGCTCGGAAAGTGGTTTTGTAGCCATACTCATTTTTCAAAAATCAAGCAGTGTAATTCTAATATACTACTTAAATGTTCATTAGTGTTTCAATGTAATGCACAGACTATGAAGAACACCACTTAAAAAAACCAGAATATAAACAATCAGCTCTTTTTGTTCCCTTTTAATATCTCTATAATTATTTATTGACCAACTCCATCAACAAATAATCCAGGTATTTCAACAAGAGAATCCCTACTGGCTTATGCTTGACTTAATACTGTTATTTTCTCTTCAAGGCAACAGGCAAGAAAAGTAATCCCTCATTTATTGTCAGTTATCCTATGTTAGCATACAAAAAGATGGTATAAAAGTTTTAAGATAGCCTTTTACCAGCTTCATGCTCAGATTGAATTTACTAATGAAATATCTGTACACTGTCTTACAAATTATTTTGTAGGTTCAGCCAAAATACATCACTGCTTTCTTGTTTTATCTGGAGTAATGGAAGATTGTTAAATTGTTTCTGATGTGGGTATTTAGTATTTATGTAAAGGTGGCTGTTTTCCACTGTGGAACTGTGGTTCCAATAAGGTTATTTATGGTTGTTCTTTATCCAGTTTTTGCATACATGCTAGTGTCACAGGACAGTTCCCTTTCAAATGATCAAGTGAAAGCTCATTGGTAATTTCCAGATCCTGAAAGTACCATTAAAGTTGTATACATGTGGTTGTAAAAGTTTACAAAAGTATGTTGTGCTTGTGTTTATCTTGTGTTTGTGACAGTGTGATGTATTTATAATGCACATTTGATGATAGAAGATGGAATAGGTTAGAATGGGAAAAGTAGTCATACAACAATGCTTATTCCTTTTCCCAGTTCCAACCAAGAGAACTATGGCAGCTTTGCCAGCGACCCATCTGGTCTGAAGGTGCTGCTGGTTAATGCCAGGTCATTTAATAGGACATCATCATTCATCTAGGATTTGATCTTCCATGAAATGCCAACTGGCTTTTCATACTGCACATGGGTAGATGAGCTTAACAGAGTCAGTCTGTCCTAGTAATATCTGCCTGAGTTCTCAGCTAAATGGATACCAAAGCTACATGGATGAGATGTGTCTTGTGAATCTATCCCCTGACTAGGTATTCTTTTTGAACAGTCCTAGAATTCTGTGTGCCTATATTTAGTGCTGGGTGACAAAGGCAGGTTAGGTTCTGCTGGCAGATGACTCACCCCCACTGCCCAACAGTCTGTCTTCCTGGCTTGGCAGATGTTGTCTCAGAGGTGGTATCAAGGACTGCCAGTTTGATTGTCCTTCAGGATCTCACCATTCATGATGAGGTCTCTTTGACTGGTGAGGCTACTAAACCCTATCAGGTAGTGATTTGCCAATCACAACGGCCTCTCTGGCACCAAATACTTCTCACCCTGTCCAGAACAAACACCTGATCCAAAAAGTGCCTTACTGAAAGCATAACCAGGACAGAACTGGGCTTTTGCCTTGATCGTAACCCAAAGAACTTCCTCCCGGTCTCTATTATTTTGCTTTGGGACAAAGTACTTGGATGCATCCTGACAACACATCTCCAGAGATTCCTGGTTGATACCCATTATTTAGAACTCTTTCAGTCTGGTTCCTGCCTGGTTTTTAACAGAGACTGCCTTACATAGTCTAGTGGAATGTCTTCACCAGAAGATGGAAAGGGAGAATGCATCTCTGCTAGTTCTCCTGATCTGTCAGCTAATTCAATACCATCAACCATAGTATTCTTCTAATTCACCAGGCTTGGTTAGGCTGGATGGCATCACTTCCTAGGAGCTAGAACGTGGTCCCAGGAGACTGCTGCTCTTTTAGTGTGGTCTTGGTCTATGGGGTGATGCAAATTCTGTTGTCTTCATTGTTGCTTAGTATCAAAATAAAACCAATGGAGGAAGGTCATCTGGAAATTTGGTCTTGTCATCAATATATTGATGAACCAAGAATAATTATTTCTTTTTGTCTTATTTTGGGAAGGAATTAAAAGTTCTGAATCACTGCCTAGAATTAGTCATTGACACACCCACACCCACACACAAAAGGGGGCTTGAAACATGACTGATGTGGAGATAGGTACTGTACCTTCTCTGCATGAGTTACACTCCCCTTGAAAACCAAGGTCTTCAGCTTGGGGTCATTCTCAGTGTTGTTCTGTTCCAAACCATGTTTCTTCCCCATTATTTGAATCACTTGCTCAACACTACTCTCCTTTCTAACTCCA
The DNA here is from genome assembly GCF_001447785.1 of Gekko japonicus. Lineage (NCBI taxonomy): Eukaryota > Metazoa > Chordata > Lepidosauria > Squamata > Gekkonidae > Gekko > Gekko japonicus. The sequence goes on along the minus strand of NW_015176453.1, from coordinate 903,199 downwards.
GCTCAGTATTCATGTTGTCCAGGAGGTGTGGGAGTCACTGTAGTGCCATTCTTTATGGTTAATGAGGTTATGTGAAAAATCTCTGACCCACATGGGCAGACCTTATGCTGCTGCTCCTCCCATATTAAGTACCCATATTAAGGTACTTGCTGGAGCAGATATAAATTCATTAAATGAAGAAAAGTTTTTCCATAGGGAAGTACTGAAAAATATGCCACCCGCCCCCTGCAGCGCCAATAAAGATAAATTAAGCAGATGGTATTTTGGATTAGTTCCTCTCCAACCAAAACACATAGACACACATCCTCCTCCAAACGCTAATTCATCTTAGACAAAGAACATACCACATAAGTTGTGACCTTTATCTGCACATTTCTCAGCTTAACAGACAAGCAATATGCATACAATTAAAAGTACATTTTCACTGAAGATTAAATTCTGCAAACTATAATTCAGGTACACATGCCACTAATAAAAAATTCTTTAGTACTTTGTGTACCTTTTGATTTTTAATTATGAAAAATGAAGCTGCTAAGCTATAGTACTGTGCATAAAAACCCAAGATTGTGTAGTAAATTTGCATCACAATTAAAAGTGAATTGATATTTTATTTTCATTTTTCTGGGCATTTAACTCACATTTTTGGTTATCTTCCCTTTTATTCAGAAACACATCCGCTATCTCATACATTCCAGCTGCTCTAGTGAATGTAAAACGCATTTGAAGACAGGACAAATGCATCTGCTGCAGGTACTAAGATACTGTAGGTACTATTTTAAATGTAACATAAACCCTACTCCCCGTTATGTGCGTTTGATTCTGTCTGCACCAATAGGCAAACCCAAACATACATTAAGAATAACACAGAGAGAGCTAGAGCAGGGATTATGATAAAGTTAAAATACCTTAGTACTCCACAGTTTTGTGCCTTACAAAAACAAAACATTTTATGTGTGCATCTTATTAATGATCCAACATGTGTTATTCTCAGTCGGTTATCCACAACTGAAAGGACTACACAGTTCAAATAAATGACAGAGAAGAAGAAGAAGAGATTGGATTTATACCCCGTCCTTCACTACCCAAAGGTGTCTCAGAGCGGCTTAAAAACTCCTTTCCCTTCCCCTCCCCACAACAGACACCCTGTGAGGTAGGTGGGGCTGAGAGATCAGGAGCAATGCTCCCTCTAAGCTGTGGAATCTTATGAACAAAAATTCTACTTTGTGAGCTATTGGCATTAAAGTATAGTAAAATTGTGAACACATACCATGAGACTCTGTTTACTGTCAGTCATGTACAGTGACTAGTCAATGACAAATATTATAAAGTAAAAATTAGCAGAGCAGCCCTAATAGCAGAGTCAACCACGGCCAGTAGGGAGATGGGAAACCACCAAGGAAGACTAGGGCTGCTATGCAGAGGAAGGTAATGGCACACCAGTTCAGCTCATCGCTTGCCTTGAAAACCTCATGAGGTGGGGTCCCCATGTGTCGGCTGTGATTCAATAACACAATTACCTCTGTAGTTACACACACATATATGAATACATGAAGCTGTGTTATAGCGAATCAGACTGTTGGCCTGCAAGGTCATTATTGTCTACTCTTAACTGATAGCAGCTCCCCAATGTCTTAAGTAGAGGTCTTTCACATCACCTGCTGGAGTATAGCTAGCCAGTGTGGAGGAGGAGGAGGAGGAGAAGAGGAGGAGGAGGAGGAGGAGATTGGATTTATACCCCGCCCTTCACTACTGAAAGGAGTCTCAGAGCGGCTTACAAACTCCTTTTCCTTCCCCTCCCCACAACAGATACCCTGTGAGGTAGGTGGGGCCGAGAGAGCTCTGACAGAGACTGCTCTTTTTCAAGAACAGCTGTGCCAGAGTTATGGCTTGCCCAAGGGCATCCAGCCAGGTGCAAGTGGAGGAGTGGGGAATCAAACCCGGGTCTCCCAGATTAGAGTCCGTGCACTTAACCACTACACCAAACTGGCTCTCCGGTGTAGTGGTTAATAGTGGCGGACTCTGATCTGTGGAACTGAGTTTGATTCCCCACTCATCCACATGCAGCCAGCTGGGTGATCTTGGGCCAGTCAGAGTTCTCTCACAGCTCTCTCAGCCCCACCTACCTCACAGGGTGTCTGTTGTGGGGAGAGGAAGGGAAGGTGATTGTAAGCCACTTTGAGACTCCTCCGGGTGGTGAAAAGCAGAGTATAAAAAACAACTCTTCTTCTACTGCCTGGGCATGTTGAATCTGGAATCCTCCACATACAAAGCAGATGCTCTTCTATTGAGCCCCTTCTCCCCCACATTCTAAGAGAGGCCATAAAGATGCTCACATATTTCCCTTCATGCAAAAGTGCATTCTCAGAGCATGTTTGTTTGTGGATTTCTTAACAAAAGTGCCACAGATTTATAAGCAGTTCTCTAAGTAAAAATGTGGCATAAGGCTTTATAGGACAGACTCAAAAAATAAGCCTTCATATTTTAAAGATATCCTTTCAAGCTATCACTTCTGTCTGATCAAGATTTCTGGATCTAAGCCAGGCTACCAAAAGGGTGGAAGACTAATCCACTAAACCATCAAAACTTTAACGTTCTTATTCTATTATCACAGCACTTTCTGATCAATGATTAAATGCTGGAAGAGCAAATGGCATTAAAAAGCCGTAACAACTGCACTTCTATCAGAATCAAAATAAGGCCGCTGTAATGCTAAAATATCCTTTTGTAAATTTATCTCATTGTTAAACAACTTGACTATAAAATATTAACAACAATTCCCAGTTCAGCAAGCCAATGGTCATCAACTAAATTAGCCACTGGAGTATCAGAAGGTCAGATCTCTTCATTATCCTAGAATCCTTTTTTGCCTTCAGAATTCCTGAACCCATGTCTTTAACATATTCCCCACCCTCCTAACACATTGGTGGCAACCATAGCCAAGAGAGTTTGACCAGCATATGTTATTTATATATTTAAAGGGTTTATAACCTAACGTTTCTACATTCAAATATTAATAAAAATATTTGTTAATAAAAGGAAAACACAACAAAACAACAACATTCATATATAAAACTTCTATCACTACAGAATATTTCTGTAGAGGAAGAACAAAAAGATAGATGTTGGGTTGATCCGCCTCAGATCATAATGGCTTTATTCTGGCCACAACACATAAAGATAACAAAGTTTTACTTCAAATAGTAAAGTAACAACACATCTTGCTTCCAGCTGAGACTCCATTCCTTTGTAATTCAAATACGGTGAGTCCCCATCAATGTTTCCTCTATTTTTTTCTCCTACTGAGCAGAGCAGTTCACAACCTTTTTTTTGGGGGGGGGGGTATTTTTGCATCTGAGTGTGTGTTTGTGGGCCTGTGCCTGGAAGTCATGGCGACCTCTGGTGACTCCTACTGGGGCATGGAGGATGTTCAGAGAAGTGGCTTGATACCCTGCCTCTGCCTCCTGGCCCTGGTATTCTTTGGAGGACTCCCATCCAAATACTTGCCAGGGGTGGCCCTGCTTAGCTTCCGAGATCTTATGAGATCGAGCTTGCCTGGGCTATTCAGGTCAGGGCAAGCAGTTCACATCCTGAGCAGAACAACACTTTACTTTTTTAACAAATAAATTTCAATTGCACAAGAGAACATTCATTTTTAAATAGTATTTTTTAAAAAAAATGGCTCCACCTTTTGTATCCTGAAACAAATAACTGTTATTACTTTAAACTACTTTCACACTTACAGGCTTCTAGACATGGCTACTGCTGCCCTGGCATAGGAAATAAAAGCAAAGCTAGACTTAGGAAGGAAGAACTGTAGCTTCACAAGAAACCAAATAAAGAATACTGATCTGCTGGCCCACTTTCCTCTAAGTTTGTTCAGACTGTTTCTGAATAACTACTGTAGAAATAAACATGGCATTCCTCACTTTATCTTTATCTTCTGACTCCTTACAGGAAATCAGAATTACACTGAGTCTCCTTATTAAGGCTATGCCGTAAATTGTTCCCCACTGACAGGGACCTGCTAAAAATTGACCCTAATCTAGATTGCACCTCATTTACATTCTCTTCTTGGCACCTGCATTATGGTGACACATATATCCTTCATTTCTCCGCAGAAAGTGAATGTTGGGTAGAAACAGTCGACAGATTTAAGCAGCCAACAGATTCTGAATCTTTACAAAATTATTCCCTCCCAACATTTCTTTGGGTACGTTTCCTTGGAGCCTGTAACTTCTTCCACCCCTGCCCCTTTCCCCATACCAGGTCACCTTCAGCCAGGGATCGCTGAGAGCCACGCTCGTTTTCTAATGAGTAGGGTCTGGGTTCTGTCTGTATGCCTTAAGAGGTAACAGGCCCATGGATCGTGGGGCTGAAAGACAGCAGGCCCCTGACTGCTGTAGGCTCAGGGCCAAGCTACATGATACTGTTTAAAATGAGCCAGGTCTGGGTACCCGATACGCTTTTCCCACAGAAACATTGTCCTGGCTCAGGACAACAGTGTGGGGAGGGGAGGGAGAAGGGCTCCTGCCTTTCCCCCCATACCTTTTTCATGAGCCAAAATGGCCATGGTGAGGAGCTACTTGCATACTTTTGAGCTGCAGCACCAAATGAATCACGAAGCACCCACAATGCAATCAAGAAAACAGGTAGACATGCATTAAAATGAATAACTCAGTGATTGTATTTGCAGCTAGCCCACTTAAGTAATTTAAATTATTTATTTAGATTTATATCCCACCTTTCCCGTGAGCAGGCGCAGGATGGGTTACAACAATAAATTATTATCAGTAAGCAATAAAGGTAGATATTAAGCAATAAAAACAGTTAAAGCAGTTAAAAGATGGGCAGATCCTAGTCCTTATGCATTTAAGTTCAACTACGATGTGTAAGATAATAGGGTTTATCATTTCTTTTCTCACACTGGCTATATTGCTTTCTTTTATTATAAGGCAAAATATTTACTGTGTGGGGGCTATAAATGAACAAACAAAATAAAATAGTTCATGCCCTGCTATGGATGACAGAGTAAAGTCAGTGAAAAAAGCAGATTCTAAAACAAAAATAAAAGATACCATGGGAGTCTTTCTGACTACTAACACGGCTTTTAGTGAAAACACTTCAGAGGTTACAGTCCATGAAGTTTGTTTCTGAGAAAATGTTAAGAGAAAACTAATGTAGTGGTAAGAAAACAACAATCTGAATTGCATCTTAAAAAAAAAAGGATGACAAAATAGTACATGTAAATCAAGCAAGTTGTCTATTTACGTCACTTTTATGACAGCCATTAATCTTTGCTTCTGGACAGGCTGCTGTCTGATGCAACCAGGCCTTATTGACTTAATGGGAAGAAATTTATATCAAGTATGGAAGCTGTGATGAATGTAGTCTTAAAGTTCAATGATTCAAATACTTTAGAAGCCACAAACTTTGACCCAAGTGGACAGAAAGCTAAATCACAAAGCTTACATTCTAGCCAGACTGTTCATTCATGCGCCTTACTAAAGAAATCATTCAGGCGTTATCCCATGTACAGAACTTCCCTTGCACAGAAATTCTGGTTCAAATAGTTCTTGTGCTGCTAAGTGTAATAAGGACTGTCAAACATACTGTGTGTCCCCCCCCGAATTCTTTTTTTAAGCTGAGCATTTTGATCTGTTTTCTTAATCAGTCATTGGAGATCACAATGTACAATTACAGATAATCAGACTTCAGTAACATATTACAAAAAACCCAATGCGAGAGTCTTTGTAGATAGCTGAAATGGATGTTTTCAGTCAGACTTTTGCTGTATATGCATACCGATTTGGGAGTAACTCCCACCAGAAATTAGTGGGGCTTGCTTCCAAGTAAACACAGATAGCATTTTGAACTGTTAGACATATCCAATGATCCCTTGACAAGAGGAGCAACTCTCACCTGTTAAAAAAAAAAGAGCCCAAAACCACTTCAGTTGTGTGTGGAACCTTGACTTTGTGTTCTGGGCCAAATGTCTAGTAGATCAAACTAAAAGCAGCATTGTTTTTTTTAAAAAAAGGATTGTATTTCATAGTGAGGTGCCTAGTTTCTGCACTAATCATGACAGCAGCAAAAGCAGGTCACACAGACGAGATTGGGTCTTTACATACTTGGGCCCCTCACCAGGTATGCAGAACAATATGACTTTGGAGAAAAGGAAACACACACAGAGCAGTTTGATGAAGACTGAATAAGCCCCAGGAAGCACAGAATGTTAACACCGACTGAGAATCAGTGGAAGGAAAAGGGAGAATGGTGAGGGGAAACTGTTCAACTCACCCCCCTGAAGAATTATAGAAAACTGATGGGTGGGGTGGGATTTCTAACACCCTCCATGATACCTCATTAATCCTCAGCTTGTCACTCCTAACAGTAGATTTAGTGTTCCTATGCCTTTCAGTGGGGCAGAAGTATGGGACACGTATCCTCCAACATGACTACCAGTGGCTATGCTGTATTTTATTGTGGCAAGCATGGTATAGCCTGATATCATCAGATCTTGGAAGCTGAGCAGGGTTGGTACTTGAATAGGAGAGGAAGGCAAAGGCAAACCACCTCTGCATCTCACTAGTCTTGAAAGCCTCTTTCTGGGGTTACCACAAGTCGGCTGCGACTTGACGTCTCTTAATGCAAATATCCCAGCACAAAGTGGTAGATGGGTGGGGGCTCACCTCACATTGGGCTTCTGAGGGCTTCCAAAGCCCAACACTATGACTGGAACGACCCCACCCTGTTCTTCCCTCAAGCCTGGAACTCTACATACGAGTGGAGAGCTTGTCCTGGACTTTGTGCTGGGCCTCAGAGGAACTGAAAAGGATTCTTGCTGCTTCTGAATGCCTCCAAAGTTCAGCAGTTCTTGCTGAAAGGCTCAAGGCCGGCCAAAATCTTTAGACACCTGAAAAATGGTATATACCGAGGTCTCAGTGTCAGGAGCCTGACGGAGGGCCTTATACTGCTCCATTTGTATATACTACTTCTGACCTCCCATAGGAGACATAGGCAAAAAATGAAATGTATAATTGTGTGTAGAAGTGCATTTCTTCAAGGAAAGCCAAGAGAAGGTTACAGAACATTACTAGTGGCAGCTAATGGACAGTAAGCACATGACTACAACATGCTATTCAGTTTAAATCTTTGGTCTTCTTAACTAAATGACTACACTTCATTTCATCTATCAAAGAAAAACCAGTGGTCCAACCTCATATGTTGTTGTTGTTGTTATTATTTCCATCTCATATGTTTGCACAATTTTAAAAGTTTGGGCATGTCATTTCATTGGGGGCTTTTCCTGATAGATCTTAACAATTGTTATTTAGTGCATATTTGCTTGTAAATTTAATTTATGTGGATTTGCCAAATAAAATGTCGATGAAGAAGAAATGGTCTGTTATAGACCAGTGGAAAAAACAGTTTAGGAAAACACATGCTCCTAATGAAATAGACATTTTGTAAAAAAAATTTAAAAGATCATAAGTTAAGTACATGACAAAATTAAGAACCCGACAGGGTAGCTAAGGCCTTTGATAAGTCATTGTGTGGATAAAGCATGTAACAAATCAAAAATGGTTACGACAATCCAGTTTAATCGGATTATTCTGGGGCTGAGATGACATATTAATCAAATGGACAAAACAATTCTATTAATCACATTCAAAAGATACATTGCTACAATAAATCTTTTGGTATATTGCAAATGATAAAACAAGCAATCCACAAGGGTTTTGCTAATTACATGTTTCAAGTCAAATGATCTGGTTCGATGCTTTGTCTTCCTATGACAAATAAAAGCTTCTTGTCATTTCATTATATTTCATGTGTCTATTTCTGTGCCCATGTAGATATACTAGAGCACTGAACAATAGAAGATAGACTGTCTCATCTTACCAGTTACTTTGTGAAGAGGACTCTTCTACAGAATACATAAAATGTAGGAAAATGTAGAATTGCTTATGTATTTCAGCAGAAGAAAGGAGTAAGAACTATACTTTTTCACTTTTGCAAACAGATCAGTGCAAAAATAAAAAATAATATCTAATAGATTAATAAATAGTACAAATGCTATTATTAAGATTTAACTGAACATAAATGCATGAACAGAAGAAAGAACTTCTAACTTTTCCCTGAATGGACTTTAGATCATTTGTATATGCTAATTAATCTATGAAAAATCAGTCAACATGGAGTGTAAAAATAAACATTTGTTCCAAATCACCGTATCAAGCTATTACATTTTTCTCCTGCCTTTCCTCCAAAGACCTCAATGCACCACATGTGGTTCTCCCCTCTTTCAGTTTATCCTCAGAACAATCCTATGAGGTAGTTCATCAAGAGAGAAAGTGACTGACACAGGGTCATTCAGCAAACTTTCACAGCAAAATGGGGACTTGAAGAACCCAGTCTCAGTCTGACACTATGCCCACTACACAGAACTGACTTTCCAGTGAAATGCTAACAATTCAGATATAAACTATGCCCTTTCTCGGCATAGCACCCAGAACACCTTTGGGATGATCAACAATAATAAAATGAAAAGTGGAAATCTACCAAGGCAAACCCTCTAATCCAGTGGTACTCACCCCACAGCTCAAAGGGCGGGGCGGAAAGTGCATTCGCACTTGTCATCAACCAAAAGAGCCACATTTCCTTCCATCCCTGGCATGAGGCCTGGACCTCAAGGAGACTTGCAGATTACCTATTCCTCTGACAGCAACTGTTTCAAGGTTGGCATCATATGCCAACCACAGGCTACTCTAGCAAAGGTCCTGCTCATTTTCCTGAAACATGGGGCAGGTCCCACATTGGGAATGGTGCTCAGAAGACCCACAGGTGACATCTCAAAGAGCCATATGTGACTCCTGAGCCATTGAGTATCACTGATCTAACCTCTCCAACTACAATCCTATGCATGGTTAGGTTTGTTTAACTCCATTGTCGTCAATGGCTGTTTTTCAAAGAACCAGGCAATTAGGTCCATGGGTCAAAGGGACCCGTGGGTTTGAGTTACACAAAGCAGTCTTCCTTATGATGTAGTACACTATAGCTTTCAAAAGAGCGTTATTATATTGCATCCGGTTCTGCTGCTGAATTTCAAGTTGAAAATTCCACTGGGTATGCCCAAGCTCTTGGGTGTACCCAAAATGACTCTTCCCCAGCCAATAAGATATAAGCAGTCAAACTGTGGACAGGACTGCAGGCCAGGAATATAAAGAATTTACGCACAAACAATTTAATAAGGCATGTAATCCACAGGGAATGCCTCCTGCCTGAAGCCAGTTGTAACAAACTGGAATTGTGCAACAATACCATCAAACAGTCCTAGAGGATGTCTACACGAGGTGCAAGAACAACACACAACAGGAAAAACTCAGCTGGAAAAAATATAAATAATGCATGTCTTCTATTATATGTACTCAATACATTAAAATGATACAAGAAAGTATATAATATGGATATTGATTACATCCAGTCTCTATCTGTATATTTCAAAGCAAATTCTATAAAACATAAGCTATAAATATGATTCATATATTAATATATTCCATATATTTTCATTTCTTTCCTCACACAATGACATTTTTATGATACCCCAGACAGATGGTTCAGGTGGAAAATATGACTTTGAAATGCTGCCCCAATCAGCTTTACATCTTTCTTCTATTTAAGAAACAGCTGATGTTTTCATAAGGGAATTTTTTTCTCTCAAATGGAACTACTGTTCTTCATAGAATCCTGGTGTTCTTCCTGCTTTCGACTCTGGCACTTCCACCTTTATGTACGTTTTGCCACAATGATAATTAGGGGGTCGGATAGTGTCAAATGTAGCCCCCCAAAATAGTGCCACTGCAGACACCAGGGAAGCATGTATAGGAGAGGAAAATTAATGAAGTCATGCAAGATGAGAAAGCACAAGTGATAGAAATAGAAGAAAATATGCAAATACAGACAAATTTTGCATAAATTTACAAAGGTCACATAATCAGGCCTTAGTGTATCCACAGGCCTACAGCTTACATATGGTGCTTATGTAAGCCAGTTGGGCTAGACTAGAGGTTCTCAACCTTTTTCAGCCTGCGGGTACCTTTGGAATTCTGACACAGGGTGGTAATTGCAGTCACAAAATGGTTGCTGCAGGAGGTGGAGCCAGCCATACAATGGCTGCAGCAGCTTACCTTCAATCATTCAATGGATCTTAGTGCTGTGGTGGTGGCTGCTGCTGAAGCAACTTTTTTAAAAAATCTGCACAGCCAATCAAATCTCCAGTAGCCAATCAGAAGCCTTGCTAGGTTAAAGCTCTACCTAGCCTTGGCCACTTTGTAAAAACACTTGTTGGATGGCCAGGAAAGTTGCCAGCGGTCAGCATGGCACCCAAGGGCACCATGTTGGGAACCCTTAGGCTAGACTCCAACCAAGGGGCTCGAATATGTTCTTCCAAATGCTAAAGGCATGTAAAAGCTTTTGATTCCAAAAGAACCAAGTGAGAAGAGTCAAGGAGTGCTTGGAATTACAATACCCTGGCTGGGCAGGACATTTACCTGCATCCTCCATCTCCGAACATATCAGTTTCTCCTTTTTTGCCTAGTGTTTTACTGTACTATGTAGCAGAAGTGCTATATCACCCAGATGACTTCTGTATCAAATTGCAATTTATGGGTTGGCCAAGGTTCTATATTTGTGCATGAAGGCCCACATCTGGGCACAAAACAAAATTTGTGGGAATCGTGTATGATTTGTTTTGTTTTTTTTAACTTGTGCAGGGAAGCAGAAACATAATTAAATTTGCCAACCTGTTGGAACTGAGAGAGAGAGAGAAAGAGAGAGAGAGAACACACAAATTCCCCCATGAAAAAAATCCAGCAAATTAACAAGAAAATATAAAGTGCAGATTGGCCCCATAGCGCAACCCTACACAAAGTTCTCCAGTCTAAAAACACTGATTTCAATTGACTTAGACTGGAGTAACTCTGTTTAAAATTGCACTGCACGTTCCTAGGAGTAATCCCCACTGAGTTAAGGTTGCCAGCCTACAGGTGGTGACTGGAGATCTCCCACTATTACAATTGATTTCCAGGCGACAGAGATCAGTTCACCTGGAGCAAATGGCTGCTTTGGAATGTGGACTCTATAGCCTTATACCCCCTTGAAGTCCCTCCCCTCCCCAAACCCTCCCCTCTTCAGGCTCCACCCCTAAAATCTCCAGGTATTTTCCAACCTGGGGCCCCGGTCACACGCGCAGGAAACTGCGGGGGAGAAGCGTGCCTGTTTGCCCCGGGGCAAACTAACACGCAGTAAAGCGATCATACCTCCTGTGGAGGTTCTGTGGAGGTACCGTGGAGCTTCCGTGGTTACGGAGAGGCGTCGATCACAACACATGCCTGCGCGCAACGAAGAAGCGCGCGGCGCGGCGAACTGGTGGGTTTCTTTTTTGTGTACACTACGAATGCGCATGCTCCGTTGGGTGCGTGTGCGCAACCACGGAGACTTGGGGGAAAAAAAACCCTTCTTCGCAAGGGGACATGGGCGGGCGCCGGATGCCACCGGAAACGCGATCAGACGCCCGCCCTTGCCCCGCAGTTTCCGGAAACTAGTACCTCCGAGGTACTAGTTTTTTGCTGCGCGTTTTCGGGAGGAAGCCTCAGTTGTGCCACGGAAGCGCTACGCTCCCCAGATGTGCTGGTGAGATCGCGCCCGGAAACTCCGCCTGTCTTCCGTATCTCTTGCGTGGCTAATGTTGCGTGTGACCGCAGCCTGGAGCTAGCAACCCTACTACACTGAGTAGACTTCAGTAGGATTGTTCTCTAAACAGAATGTGAATAAACTACTTTGCAACTTTCAAGTACAATTTACACTGTTTAATCCACCTTGAGTCTCTGTGAGAAAGGCTATGAATATAGCAAGTAAATAAATATATATATACAAGAAAAAAGCAATATACAGCCCAATCCTAAATACAGTTAAACCCTTCTCAACTCATTGACTTCAATGGACCCAGCATGGTATAACTGGTAGTTATTAAGTAATTCATCCCTGTAAAACAAAATATTTAAATTCCTATTTGTTGCTGTTGGGTCACAGTAAAGATATTTAGTAACTATTTAATGTTAACACGTCATTCCAAATGTTATGACCGCCTCCTTTGCACTAGCTAAATAAGCAACCTTTCAGTTCAACACTGACTTTTGTGCATGCGCTGCGATCTCTCTGCCTTTCCCCCTCTCCTGGATGCAGTTCACATTGTGTAACAGGATTAAACTGAAACTTGCTTTGGTGGTGCTTGTCCAATGGGTTTGAAGGCAGGAGTTCAAATCCTTCATGGAGCCTGCCGATTCTTGCAGAGAAGACAGGGGCCTCTGACTAAACCTTTGCATGTGTATGACTGAGGAGCTGGAATAACAGCTCTACATAGGGCTGCCAAGTTGGGGCGGGTGGCGGGTAAACCCCCATTTTGGAGGCCCGATTTCCGCCGCCGTGGAATCAAGCCCCGGGGGAACTCCGCTCCCCGAAGCGCAGTGTGGCTGCGTCACCAGAGGTGACGCAACCACATCGATCACATTGGGGGCGTGGCCCGGATCGGGGCCACGCCCTCAACATGGTCGACGTCGCGCGTCACTTCCGGTGATGTGCTGCCAGCGCACACGCATCCAGGGACAGCTCCCAGAGCCCGGCAAGGCTCCCCTGATGGTGAGTTTTTTTGACTTGGCAACCCTAGCTCTACAGCACTAAAGTTTTATAACACATCACTAGTTCCATATGTACCTTAACTCTTCTGACACAGGCCTGATCTACATGAACAGAATGAGACGGCAGAAGAAATTGTACCTTGGCCAGGAGGGTGGGGTAGAAATTTAATAAATCAATCAAATCTCTTTAGACTGTCAATGGGAAATCATGTTTTGGAATGCTCTCTCTAGCATACACAAACCCCTCCCTGCAAGTAGATAACTAGAACAGCAAAAAATAGCTAGACTACAGCAGTTCTCCCCAAAGTCCTTGATTGGCCTAAGTTGGAAGGCCAAGCAGCCTGATCTCATCAAATCTCAGAAGCTAAGAAGGGTCATTCCTCATTAGAACTTGGATGAGAGACCACCAAGGAAGACCATGGCTGCTTTGCAGAGGCAGGAAACGGCACACCATCTCTGTCTCTTGCCTTGAAAACCCTATGGGGTCACCATAAGTCAGGTGCGACTTGATGGCACTTTCCACTATATCTCTTCCCAATGTCTTTGCAGGGAGCTTTTTCATATTGTCCAAAATCATGATTCCCCACTGCGTTTGGAAAGGCCGCTGAATAGTGCACTTCCAATCCACTTTGCAACTGGATTTTACTGTGTGAAATGGCAAAATCCACTTGCAAACAAATGCTAAAGTCCATTGAAAGTGCATTATTCAGCATGTGTGAAAGCACCTCTACCGCCTTCAGATTCTCCTGCGGTATGGGTTGACCTGGGCTTCCCACCCATTACATGACAGCAAACCTGAGTCTAGTCAGAAGAGTGTACTTTAGGCTTGCCAACTCTGGCCTGGGAAATTCCTGGATTATGTATAAAAAGTTACTTTTACTTTCTTCACTTTCAATAGAAAGAAAAAGATGTGTGCCTTCCTCGTCATCTATTAATTAAAAGCCCTATGGGCCAGGACCCGATTGGGGTCTGAGAAGCCCATCTCACTGTTCTTGCTCTGTTTTTTATCAAGTCCTAATGATCCTAAGTGTAGCCAACCGGCATACTTATCTTTGTAGGATTAAACAACATTTGATATTATGCAGAAATAAGAACAATAATATTTATTTTAACAATTTACACCTGAAAGATTTCTCTGGCTCTTATATTAAATGTACTTAGCAAAAGGTCATAACTCCTGAATTTGCTAGATAAATAAATGTTGGTGAGGTGGATGAATCACTGGAGAATTGGTGCATGGCAGCGAATGAATAGCCTGCAAATGCTTCCCAAACCCCATTATTTCCCTTTTTCCAGTAGGCCAAAGATTCATGTCCCCGCATACTGCCAGTTCATTACGGAAAAATATCATTCCTCTTCTGGCACACTCTGGATGGCCCTCTCAGCCCCACGAGGACCCTTTAATGTTTAATTCCCCATCATCTGCTCCAGTGAACAGCTTAATCTCTGCTTGTATGATCAATACTATATCAGTGTAAATTAAAATGACAATTTTAAAGTAATTAAGCCTGTTAATGCTCGATTCAAATGTCATTATTTGCACAAGGGATTGAGGAGAAATTACATCGTGTCCAGGGTGACAGGAGAATGTTTGAGCCTTCTCAATCCTGTTGCCACTGTGCCACTGGAGGCTTTAGCAAAGCAGATTAACTTCTAGCTCCTACTGCCAGGATACCTATCCAATTTCAAAAGAGGATAACACAATTTGATAAATTTAATTCCAGCTACAAACTCAATTATTGTGATAATGGATGAAAACTGGGAGGAGACACTAAACAAGACCCACATAAAAATACACTTAACTTCAGAATGAGATACAACAGTAATTGTTTTATTTGATTTCTCCTTTTCCTTTTGAAAACCCTTTAAATAATTGCGATTGTTGGCTGAATAGCCAGCCTTTATTAAATAGCCTCAGCTCTGAGCTCAAACTACCTACCATTTAAAAGATTTCGGTAACAATGAAAATGTTTGCTGTCCTTTGCTTGTAAGCAACATTTATTAGACAAGTACAATTACATCATTACATTATTGGATCTCATAAATAGATCTATAAAACTCAACTAAGTTCAGAGGAAACCTCGGCCTCTTCTACACGCTGGCCTTTCTAGACCCAGCCCCGGGCAGATGCCAGACATTTTTTATTTCAAGGGGATAGTCTGATAATAATTTTTTAAAATGTCTTAAACTTTATGTGCTCACATTCAGTGTGTATTTCAATTCTGACTGTAGTTGAAAAGTTGAACCCACACAGAAGAAAGAGGAACTTCAAAACCACAAAAGTGATGCTTCCCACAGACTTTTTCAGAACAACATTGGCATTTTATGAATGGATAAATATTAAAGGCAATAATCTTGAATGAAAAATGAAAGAAAAATATAAGAAATATTCATCTGCATGGGGTTGTCCTCAGAAAGTGGACACACTGTATGAGTACCTCTGAAATCACAACACGTATAAATATAGCTGTGCTGCCCCTCACCCATTTTGGGGGACAAATTTACTCACATTTTACATTTGACACAATAACTCAAAATCAAAAATTGGAGAGACTCTCAAACAAGCCCCAGTTGCACTTACAGCTAACAATGCGACAATTTCTGAAGAAACATTTTCGGAGAATGGGCTTGTAATACGATTTGGTTCTGAAAACTGATTGACAACTGCTGACATTCTAGGTCAAATCTGTCCCACTAGTGGAGTGCCAGTCCCCAAGCTGCCAAATCAGCAACCAGACATGTGCCTCTCTTTCTCCTCTGCACTCTCTCAAATTGTTAGGAGGACCAGAAGGAAGAAGAGAAAAAGATTGCCAAATGCAGGGGGGAGACCGCTTTTTTTAACTGTTACTCAAAGCCCTTCTCCTTCTAGGTGTCGTGGGTCAGCCAGGGCTCAGTAAGGATTCAGGAGGAGAGGAGCCACATGTAGCCAGCTGTGAGTGAGCAGAAGCCAGCAAGCAGGAAGATGAACTGCAGCTGGCCAGGATTCACAGCCAACAGCTGGTGCAGAGCCTCCTACAGTCTCCAGCCCTGAGTAAACAGGTGAAACTATGTCGATCATTTCCAGCCCTACAGTATCACCCACAACCTTTGAGCGCCGCAGACAGAGGTTACGAGCAGAACTACAGGACAGATGGCAGAGTGCTCGCCTCCCGGCCCAATGCCAGCTGCTTAAGTAGTTGCAGAATTACTTCTGAGCAGCTGGTTGCAAATTTGACCCTTAAGCACATGCCTATAAAAACCACCCAAGGCAGGTTGTTGGGTGTGGAAGCAACAAGTCATTTTACTGCTGACTTTGTGACCATAGCCTTGGTGCCTGTCTTGTTTGTGTGACCCTTGGACCAGCTTCTGACTATGGCTTTTGGCTCTGCTTGACTTCTGCTTGTGATTAACCCTTGGACTGCTTGACCATGCTTCTCGTACAACCCCTTGGTAATGGCCCTCTTGGCTCTGAACTCTTGGACTGGACTCTTGATTTGGTCTCCCTTGCTTGGACTTTGACTGCCTTCCATGAACTCACCCTTGCCTCTGCCTGACCCATGACATGAGATGGGAGAATGAAAGGCACAAACATGCAAGCAAGCAAGGAGGGAGGGAATGCAACAGGGCTCATCTCTTATTTTTTTCCTCCTGTCTTGCTCATCCAGCCTTCACTCTCCATCTTTCCCTTTCCTCAGCCCTCTGGGAAAGAAATAATTGATGTGTGGAGCTGCTGCCAAGCAAAACCCTTGTGCTGTCCACTGCAGCTGGGGAGGATGCAGAATCCTCCAGGGAGAAGATGAGACAATATAGTGGAAGTTCCAATAGGGATGGAAGCTACTGGCAGGCCATAGTCCAATCCACCCAAATGGCTGCCCAATGTTGAACTTTCCTCTCCTCCTCCATTAACATTGTGTGCAACTTCACTCACATCTTGTTATCATTGCAATGAGCATTTTTCTTTCGGCCAATGATATGTGATGGTTGTAGAGAAATGCACCATGCAAACAAACAAAAAACAAACCTTGCATCCAAGTCCAAGATGCTGGCCAAAGACTGCAAGTGTTTTGGTTTAAGCAGCCCATTCAGCATTTTGCTTTGATAGCTGATAGTTTCTTGAATGCTGAGGTATTAGAATGAAAATGGGTGAAGATGTTCAAGACACAGTTCTAGGAAAGATGTAGAACCATAAGGCAGGTCCTCCATCCACCACTGAGATAATAAGAATGAAATTTGGCATGGATTCTGACAATGTAATTCTCTGAAGATGAACACTTGTTCAATCCTCACACGTGTTTTCAGGGATGGCTACCTGCCTGGCAGGGGAAAGATGGAACATGGGACAGGCCTCTCAAGCACTGTGCGTCAGCAGTTTATTTGGTTTTCAATTCCAATTCTGCCACTTGGCATCATAGAACAGTCAGTTCGACCCTTAGTCGTTAGGATTATGCAGTTCTCTTTAAATTTTTACTTTCAGCCGCTTTCACTATTTTCTAGAAATCCAAACCAGCAACACATTTGATTGCAGTAATGAGCTGCTAATAATAAGCCACATGCTTTTTACAATAACATTTGCATGAATTTATGCCAGGTTTTCTTCAATTTCTTCTTTAAAATGTATTCCTTGTTTCATATTAGCAATTACACACTTCTGCTGGCAGTCATTAAAAGTCTCAAGAGATCTCCTCTGCTGCAAAGGTTATAAGCACAGGACCCTAAGAACTCTTTGTTGCAAAATTCCATATGTGTCAATGAAGCCAAGAGAGGACCAGGGTTTAATGCACTGTACCATATTTCTTTTTCATTTCATCAAGCAAAACCCAAATCTAGCCTAGTTGGCTCATAACACATTCTTGACTATTCTGTAATTACTTGGGCACGCAACCCTCCTAAAAGCAGATGTCAAAGGATATACTACATAATTTACATTTGACCAGGGGCACAGAAAATGCAAAGCAACTAAATGTCATTCCAGTTCTGTTCCAACTGGAGCAGAAATACTTGCTATGATCACTGTGAAAAGGACACCAACACATGAGAATTAAATGATGCTTCTATAAATAAAGCCATTAAAATGTCAAGTAGATTCAGCTGATGGGCAATGCCAGCTAAATACACTGCCACTCATTGTATGTCTATCAAAAAACAGGTAACTGTTACATAGTTGTAAAATCTTCCCATGTGCCTCCATTTAGGATTTTTTAAGAAGGCAGTGGATTTCAGAACTAGCCTGACAAGTAGTGATTAAAAAATGAGTGACTAATTCAACTAATAGGCATATCCTAATGATAAACTCTGCAGATAAAAACTGGGTTGGTCTCTCAAAACCAGATATTTTCTCTTTACATATTAATACATTTCTCAACAAACTGAATTGTGATTGATGACTAAAACATGATCTCAACAGCATTCTTTTTTTAAAAATGCCTTTCACATATGATGAAATCTTCTTTAAATAATACTGCAAAAATTCAAGAATTAATTACAGAGAAGATTAGCAGAATGCTTCCCTCTCGTTCGCATGATCTAAAAGCTTTGCAAAATTAATTATAGCTCTTTCTGCTCTGCATTGTTAATAGGTCATGTTAATGGACATCAGACCATATGGACCAGTAAGCTAATAGTTTCTCAATATACAATAGCCCTATTCATCATGTGCATGTTTAGCCTGCATTTGCTTAGTAAAGCTTATTAATTATCATGGAACTTCACCACTTCAGGAAGAGGCAGATCACATTACAAATATTTACCCTGGCAGATTATTCATTAGGGATTTTGAAATGTAAATTGTCGCTACTACCATTTGGAAGAAGTGTCCCATGCAATCCATAGATGGCCATTAAGTTTTATGCCACTGTCACGAAAACAGCCATCACCAAACATTTCTGTATCAACTATGACACTTTGTTGCAAATGAATGGATTATATATTTCTTGTGCTTGCTGTGCTGATTGGTGTCATGTACTTTGCGTATAAGGTATTTATCCATTCATCTCTTGGATTAAGATGAATGGATAAATCCCTTATATGCAGGGCTATTTTTGGGCAGGTACGCACAGGAACAGAGTTTTGGATGGCTTCCGAGTTGGCCACGGCCACGACGACAGCCAAAACCTCTGCACATGTGTGGCTACAGAGGGAAGGCCTGGAGAGCACCCCGCAGTTACTCCGAGGCGGGCGGGCCAGGGGGGCTCCTGGAAGGATCTGGTGGCATTTAAATGCCTCCCTGAGCCTCCCCTCCCCTCCATGTGCCTCCCCTCCCCTCCAAGGGTGCCCAGGCAAGCCAAGGGAAGGCAGTTTGCCTTCCCTTCACTTTAAGGGGGGGCTTGCCCACGCTCCCTGCAGCTGCGGGGCACCCAGGCAAGCCAAGGGAAGGCACTTTAAACTGCCTCCCCTCCAAGGGCCGCGGGGTGCCCAGGCAGCCACGGGGTGCCCAGGCAAGTCTTCCCTTCCCTTCAAGGGGGTCTTGTCCAGGCTCCCCACGGCAAGCCAATGCCTGGGGAAGCCAAGGGAAGGCATGGGGGTATGGCCGAATATGCTAATGAGTTGTGCTGTCAGGGGTGTGGCCTAATATGCTAATGAGTTTCTGCTGTTGGGTGTGGCCTATTATGCTACTGAGTTCCTGCTGGCCTTTTTCTACAAAAAAAGCCCTGCTTATATGCAATTACTGTGTTCCATTGGACCAGTTTTCCCTGGTCTATTCATCAATCCACTTATTCATCCTTCTTTAAGGGTCAATTCAAACACAGAAAAAGAGATATCATATGGCTCCATCTGAAGAGAACATAAGAATAGCTATGTTGAATCAACCAATGGGAAATGTATTCCAGAGTTTTACTTCATGCAGCAGCCAATGAGACACCCTCAGAAGGCCTGCAGAGGCCCAAGCCACCACCACCTCCTCCTCCTTCTCCACCCCCCCCCAGCACTGGTATGCAGAAGGTTGTTCCATGGTTCTAAACATGGAGGTTCCATCTAGTCATTATGGCTAATAGGCACTGTTGAACTTATCCTCCATGAATTTGTCTAATCTCTGTTGAAAGACGCTCCCTTTCTGCAGCCAATTCAAAACCTGGGTGTGGCCCAGGGTTCCCAAGTACTTACCTTAATTCGGCGGGGGATGTATAGTTCTTTGCTGGACCATTCCCGTGGGGAAAACTCAGGTGCTGCAGTATTCCGTTGCCCAGACGTGACGTAGGCACGTAGCTGGGCGACGCTCTAGCAATGGGGCTGGAAACTCGATGGTACCATCGAGTTTCCAGTCCCATTACCAGAGCATTACACAGCTACGTGCCTACGTCACGTCTGGGTGATGGAATAGTGCAGCGCCTGTGTTCCAAGCAAGAATCTTCCAGCAGGGAAGCATGTGTCCCCCGCCGGATCGTAGGTAGCTACTTGGGAACCCTAGTGTGGCCAGAGGCATGAGGTAGGAGAGGCATGAGGAGGCCAGTTGAATAAGACCTGGGATGAGCATTTGTTCCTCCCCCTTCTCTTGGCCCATGGCTCTTAGCATGTAGCCCTTGTGAACCATCACAACTTTGGGATGTCCTTTTAGCTTATTACCTGCTTGAAGTTTGTATTAGGAACCTATTTGTATGTATAAGGTATACCATTATATTTATGCAATTTTGTAAACCACTTTGAGTCACATTAAATAAAAAAATAAAAAAATTAAGTGTGCATGCACATGAAAACTTATACCTAGTATTAAACATTGTTGGTGTTAAAGGTGCCACTGGACTCAAACTTTGTTCTGTTGCTTCAGACCAACACGGCTACCCACCTGAATGAGTTCTACAAGTTACTCTATGACTGCATTTCCCAATCTGCGTGTAGCAAAGTCTGCAAAAGTGGGTCACAGGCTTTTGCAATTTTATTAATTTGTATGTTCTGTTTTCTTCAAGTTGGGTTACCATACCGAGATAATTTGGACTTGTGGGTTACCATACCCAAAAGATTGGGAATTGTTGTCAAAAAGTACTTCATTTTGTCTGTCCTCATACAGTTCTGCTATACATTTTATACTGAGGTGACTGTTAGCTTGAAAATGTCTACCATGTGAAAATCACACTAAAATCTTGCCCTCTTAGAGAAGAGACTGGGAAGAGGAAGCAAGATTTTATCACGGGGCATGTAAATTTCACATGTGGCCACTTCCAAAGAATTGTACAACATGGCACATTTTAGAATGGGGCACAATGTAAATGCAATTTTGTATGTGAAAATGAAATTTTGGACAGTACAGTATCAAACATATAGCTGGTGTTAAGTAAATGTTGAATAGCAATAATACAGTGGAATAAATGTTAAATAGCAATAATATAGGACCCACATACAGAGGTATAAGCACGTGAGAAGATAACAGCAAACAGCCTGCCCCCCGCCCCCCCCCCCCCCGCTAGAAGCATGGAATTCCCCATTGCCAAGTCCTGCCCCTGGCCACCAATCCGCTGGCCAGTGGGGGGACTTACCAGGAATGGGAGGGAGGTCCAGGTTACATCACTGGTGATGTGGCGATGTCAGTTCCGGTGTGTACCTCCCACACCAGTGGCCACAGGGGACACAGCAACTTTACTATAGCCTGTTACAGACATCTAAGGCCACCTGCACTGAAGGATTTCTCTGCACTTGCAGACTGCTCTCTCTGTTCTCATGCTCCCTATCCCCTTCATGTTGCCTGTGTTCCTGATACTGTCACAAGTCAGGGACAAGAAGCCTATTATAAGCTTTTGATGAAGCACATATAAGGTACTTTTAGTGTACAAAGAAAAGGAAAAGCTCTGTGAGCCAGGACAATGCTACTCTTATAGTAAACCAAAAAGACTGAGACTAAATACCCACATATTTTGGATTTCACTGCTTCCATGCACTCAGCAATCTGAAATCTAGAATTCAATATACAATACTTATTGAAGGCAATGGAAACGTTATTACTGCAGTCACTGCAAGTCAGAAGCTTCTAGAAATGACAAAAGCAAACTCCCTTGGAGAGATCAAATGGGACAAGAGTAGAAACCCAAACTTAAACAGAAAATGTTGCATAGTAAAGGGAAGAAAGTTTCCTGCCAAGGATAGCGTCAATAAAGGACCCAGAGCTGAAGTATAATGCTTCAATGCTTTTGGTCAGAAGTGCTAACAAGCCTGACACTGTTTAAACACATTGCAATCCCCACCACCACCTTTTATTCACCAATACATTTCTTATAGAATATTTGTTTCCCTTGTACAGTGCTATGACACAGCATTCAGTCATTCCTGTCTGTTTCCTGATATACAGCACGTCCATAATACAACCTGGCCAGGCTTCTTCCAATGTGTCAGTTAAATATTTTTTACTATTTGTGATTTTTTTTTACTGTTTGTGAAGTGGTTAGTGACAAATGATTGACAAAGAAAACAAAACACTCCTGAGAATGCCCTGCTATGTAAGAAGAAAAAATTTCAACAAATTCAGTGCCTTAACCCCAACACAACAGAAATGTTAACAAGATGATCACTTCCCACTTTACAATTCTCTGAAACAGGAATGTTCTCGATGGTTTATTAGCATTTATTACCCAGAACTTGCTCCAAGAACAACCAAGAAACACCATGGAAACAGTTTGCTAGCTACTATGTAAGTCACACTACCAAGTTACTTTTATTATTGCAAACCTATGAAGAAACTTACACGTATTGTTTACTGGGGAGTATTCAGACCCCAAGCCAAATCCCAAAGTATCTTGGGGTAGAAAGTTCCACCAAAAGCCAAGACGTTTGTGGCAGCAGAAGTCATTGTCTCTCATAAGAGTCTGAACACACTGTTACATGAGGCAGAACGTTGCTTTTGAGTAGATTCACCATTCTCCTTTTGCATATTACCTCACACCAGTACAGTTTGTTTACAATGCTGCATTTCCCCCCAATTTGAAACTATCACTTAGATTACGGCTGCCAGCCTGGGCCAAGCAACTGGCAGGAGGGGGCAAAGATATGGGGGGGGCACTGCCAGTGTGACAGCATTACATAATTTCCGTGGAAATTCTGGCAATTCCAAAAGAGGCATGACACCACTTCCAGGTCTGTCTACAACGGACTATTTATCTGTCAGATTAAAACAGTTCTTCAACATTCCTGTCATGGTTCAAAAGAACTGACATTTGAAATGAAGAACTGGGTGTTTTTCTGGAGCGAACACAAGCATATGCTGAATATGCTTCCAACAGAAGGAATAAATTCAGAGAATGCAAAAATTACAGTATATGTACCTGTATGCCAGTATCTCAACAACCAAGCAAATACATGATTTCACACAACCTGGCAACTTTGGGGCTTATGTCACTCAAAAAGCCTTTGAAATGAAATGGTCTTTCAAAACCAGGGTATGACATGGCATGAAACACTGGCTTAAAAAACACACACAGATAAATTCCATTGTGATTGAAACTCTTCAGTACATTTGAACTAGCTCTTTGGATTTTGATTTTAGGTTATGACAAACAGCTAGCTTTTTAACTGTGCCAAATTTAAAACCAAACAAGAAAACCTTATTCATATAGCCAGTTTGGTGTAGTAGTTAAGTGCACGGACTCTAATCTGGAAGAACCGGGTTTGATTCCCTACTCCTCCACTTGCACCTGGCTGGATGACCTTGGGCAAGCCATAGTTCTGATAAGAGCTGTTCTTGGAAAAGAGCACTTTCTGTCAAGAGCTCTCTCAGCCCTGCCTACCTCACAGGGTGTCTGTGGTGGGGAGAGGAAGGGAAAGAAGTTTGTAAGCCACTCTGAGACACCTTTGAGTAGTGAAGGGCGGGGTATAAATCCAATCTCTTCTCTTCTTCTCTTCATATAGAAGCAGACAGGCTGCTATTGGCTTTTGGTGCGCGTGCGTGTGTGTGTATGCTGTCGAGTGGCAACTGACTCACTGTGACCCTATTAAGTTCCATCTCATGGGGTTTCCAAGGCAGGAGATGGGCAGAGGTAGTTTGCTGCTGCCTGCCTCTGCATAGCAGCTCCTGTCTTTCTTGGCCTCCTACACAGGTACCAACCTGCTTCGCTTCGGAGCCCTGATGAGGTCAGGCTAGTCTGGGCTATCAGAGCTTATGGGAACCAACTGTGAAGCCCGTGGTGGTTTTTGGTATTTGCATCACTTCATCAAGTTATCAATTATGAAAACTGCTAGCTCGAAACCCCCCCAAAATGCAAGACAGATTTCCAGATCAACATTCTCAACGTTTATACTATTTGATGATAGACTGCTTCTCTTATCTCATTTCTCTTCATAAAAGTTTTGAGGGGCAAAGAAAGGCAGTCAAACAAGAGCATTCCTGTACTTTCACATGCAATGACCTTGGCCTCCACAAAGTCACTACACAGAAGTTGTGACGTCTGTTCCCTGACATGTAACAAGCATGAGGCAGGAATGATTTTACAGGTCAAACACATGGCCTGGCAACCCCTAGGCTGAACTCTTCTGTTTTTTCCAGAACCTGTCAGTGAACAGCTTTGTAGTAAGACTTGAGAAATCTGATCCAGGATCATTCCTTTGATCAACAGAATCATTAATTCCAAAGCAAGATTCCCACTTCTGTGAAAATCATGCTGCAATCACTCTTGTACCAACAGCTGCATCTCAGTTC
>NW_015176453.1:870617-878875 GCF_001447785.1 Gekko japonicus | reverse complement strand
ATGTAAAAAGAAACTGACTTGTTAGTAGAATACCTATCTGAACAAACTGCTGAACTCTTTTGCTACTATTATTAATAGTAGACCCTCAGATCAATCACAGTGAGACATTAAGGCATCAATAGCATTACAGTTAAGTGGTTTATTACAAAAGACCCTCTTGGCCATAAAAAAGGGGGAAATAAATACACTGCTAAAATAAAATGATCCTTTTTTGCTCTGCAATGCATTTATATAAGTGGATTTTTGTTGCTGTAGTAGTTACAGCATTCTATTCATTCTTAAGCTTTAGTGGTTCAGTGGCAATTTATCAGCCGGCAGTGGAAAATACCTGGCACCTACTTAAAATGCATGCAGCTAGCAATAAAATTAACCTTGTGGCAATTGTTTTCCCACATGTTTGATAGACCAATGTCAGCTCATCTGTTAGAGGGAAATAAAAAAGTCAAGCCTAAATGTACAAAAAATTATGATGGAAGTCTTAAATAAAGCAAGGGTAATGCAAGTTTATTGAGTCAAAAATCAATCAATCAATGAGCGAGTGGATTAGGAGCACCTCAGAAGCCCCAAAGAAATAATTTGCCCGAACACTGGGATTTAACAGTGGAGGACCAAATTCCAACACTTTTAGGAAGTAAATAATGAAAAATCAATTCAAAAGGAAAAACAGATCAAGAACCCTGGATTCTGACACGCCGACACATTTATTGCTGAATACCATTTCTCGGCTGACCCGAAAACTTCGGAAGGTGTTTATTTACTTTCAACACCTTCCAGAGATCAATATTTTTAATTTGGATCCGAGTTATTATTTTTCACATCACAGCATCAGGGAGCGGAGTAAAGTGGCTCATATTTTAGAGCTAAAAAGATCGATATGACAGCTTCACCTTCAGTGCAGCCCCCTGCAGTTGCCTAGGTGCACATCATAATGTCCCACCGGGGGGTGCAGGTGCCACAGCGCAGGGAGCAGGTCATTACCCAGCCAGGGAGTGAGACAGCCTATGATTTAGCTGATCATGAAGGGCCTAGTGCCCTTAGAAAACCAATCTTGTTTCCTCTCACTTTATCAGGCCTGTCTTTTGCCCAGCATAAGACTAGTAAGGTGGGGGGGGGGCGAGAAAGAGAGAGAGAACAGGGGAAAGAAGACAGTCTGTTTCATAAAACAGATGTTGTCCCTCATCATGAATGCATTCGTTCCTTTTTTTCACCCTCCCTTTTACTAGATAACATCTGTAAAGTCATAATTAATTTTTCATACATTTCTCAAAATCTTATTGAGAAAGCAGAAAGGGATGGAGGCTGAGGGTGCCGGAGTGGATGATGGGATCTTCCACTGTGAGGCAGCATCATTCATGGGCTCCAGTGGTTCTATCGATCGCAGCTGCTGGGGTTGAGGAGGCAGGTGGGAGAGTTATGAACTCAGCCAGTGGATCACTTGCCCTGACATCTTCGCTGCAGCATAAGCGGCTTCCTTCCAGTCAGGTAACAGGATGCGTTCCTCTTGCAGCTAAGTCAACGCTCACCAGAATTCAACTGCATTATGTAGTGATTCATAAAGAAGAGCTAAAACAGATGAGCAGAGGTGATGTATCCATTTTCCTAGGCTTCACTGTTTCATGCTGGAAGTGGGAAATCAAATGGTTAAATGGTCTCCCACATTCAAGGGAGAGGGGGGATTCTTCTTCCTTGCACCAATAAAACTGGCATGTTCTTGATCGCCTGCTAGTTTTGCTCCCCCACCTGTAATGCATATTGATGCAGCATCAGATACATCACATGGGACTTTCTCTTGCAGTTCTTTGCCCTTTTACCAAAGATTTTCGCATGGTGGCCAAACACAACAATAATATAAGTTTGAGCTTGCACGCAAATGCCTGGCAGAACTGAGGCCTCACTTGCAATTCCCGCCCCCCTTAAAAATCAAAATTTGGAACATTAATGACATGGCATACTCCCCTGAGGGCTCCCCCCCAAAATTCAAGGCTGTGCGCAATAGAAGAGGAGATTGCCACGGTGTTCCAAAAAATGCAAAGCAGTGAATCCCAAATGACGCACGGGCTTTTGGATGGCGTCACCTGTCTGCAGACAGGGAGGACATGGAAGTCTCGCAGGAAGGATTGCACAAGAGATGAGAAAGTCTGCCAAATGCCTGTCACCACATGCAGAGACCCAAGGAAAAAAATATGACCGTTCTTGAACACAACACTTTCTGTCATCTTACCCAGCATTGGAATCATTACTATTTTCTCCTAACACCAGTCTTGAAACTACATTTATATTAAATGCGTTTCCATTCTGTTTAATTGCCATTTTAACTGTTTATTTTTCTGAAGGAATCCTGATCATTAGCATTTAAGGACCCTGATGAGAATAATACATTATAGAGGTCTAGCCACAGTTCCAAGGGGTGGAGGGGGAGCCTGTTTTAAAATGTCGATTTAAATTTGTCATGCACACATACTATCAGGGATATTTTTAAAGTTCCTCTATGTCAGTGAGCTTAGAAGGGCGTGACTTTGCTCAGGATGGCACTAATCCCCCCCCCCATGGTGCAAAGCTCCCCTGTCTCCTGCACCCCTGCCTCTGTTTCTTCTCCCATCTCATTGGTATCCCCCTTAAGTAATCTAAAACATGGGGAAATATTACAAAATACATTTGGTCCTGAATCGCTTTAATAGGTCAACTGTCTATATCTTCTAGTACTCGTCTTGATCACTGGATATAGAACTGCACAAGACACGGATAGACAGGGTTTTTATCAGGGGGAACGCACCAGAACGGCGTTCCGGAACCTCTTTTCTTTTTTTAATTATTATTTTTGGTGGCCATAACGTTCTTTGCAGCTAGTATTAATGTAGAAATAAGCTCACATTATATCTTCCGGAACCTCTTTGACAAAATTCTTTTAAAAATGTCTAAAAGTCCATGAGTTTTCAGTGTACAGACTGAAAACTTCATTTCCCTCTTGAGAGTTCCGGCACCTCTTTAAAAAAATGCCCTGCAGATAAGGCTGCTACCTCTGAGTTGGGAAATACCTGGAGATTTGGGGGGTGGAGCCTGGGGAGCAATGCTCCCTCTAAGCTGTGGAGTCTTGTGAGCAAAAATTTTACTTTGTGAGCTACTGACATGAAAGTTGTGAGCAAGTGATTTGGCTACTGCATAAATTAGTTTGCTCTGGAGCTGTCCTTCCTGAGCTAAGAAAAAAATGTGTGAGGCAGAAGATAGAAACCTGTGAGCTAGCTCACACTAACTCGGCTTAGAGGGAACACTTCTGGGGAGAGGAGGGTTTGGAGAGAGGTGGGACTTGAGCAGAGTCTAATTGCCATAGTGTCTACCCTCCAAAGCAGCCATTTTCTCCAGGGTAACTAATCTCTGTCATCTGGGGATCAGCTGTCATTCTAGGAGAGCTCCAGACCCCACCTGAAGGCTCAAAACCCTAGGCACAGAACAAAAGTAGAATTTTCTGTAATCATTTACACTTATAAGTGAAACCCCAGAATCCTGTGAGTCCATGGGACTCCACAGCCATCCCAGGAAGTTGTTGTACGCACCGCTTATGAAACACTTTGTACTCTGCCACGGACTAACAGCCAGTCTAACTTAGTAGGTGCACTTAACACTTCCATGGTGCATATGTGAAGTGCCTTTGATTATTCTAATCACAGTAACTGAAATCAATCATGAACATATATTCAGATATTCACTTTGGTTCATTGCTTAAATGCATTCTGGGTAAAATACTAAATGCTGACAGGCAATCATACTGCTTGTGACCTTGCTTGTTCTTGCTAACTATAACCGTGCATATTCCTAATGTCATTTAGCCTACGTTAGATGAAGAACGCACCACTATGTACCCATATCTGCTACATTATATACTTTTGGAATTTCATAGCCTGGGAAGAAGAAGGCCCATTGTTCAACTGAAGGAGGTATATTTTTGCCTGAGAAAATCCAACCCACAGGTTGGAGCCCAATCAGAATGGTGTGATGGAAATGTGACAAAGTTTGATGGAACCAATAATTATGATTTATGTCTAACTGTCATAGGGGGTATAAAACTTTATGTCTCCCACTATAACCTTAGGGCAGAGCTGTGGGTACAAGAGCTGTGGTTATTCGAGGATTCCAAACCTTGTTATGCCTGTATTTTCCCTCCTTTATTAATAAAGTTTTTAGTCTGGATTCTCCTCTACAGGACTGTGCCAGTGCTTTCTCAAATTGGGCTGGGGAAGCACAACCCGTGACGGAGTTTCTGTCTCACAAATTCAAAGCTGCTGTAGAAGATTCCTAACACTAAAGATGCCACCATGTGACAAACAGAACTTCAGGCATTTACTAGATTTCAGTTTGGTTGGACAGAACCCTATAGAAGACTTCCAGAAGCCCTGTCCTTTAGTCTTCATTATTCTGGCTACAAACTAGTTTCATTTGGCTCGCAGAACTCCCTGTTTTTATTTTTAAAACTATCAGACTGTTTTCTCTGCTTCCGCTTCCTGTTCACCTCAGAGTGGACAATGAATCCTGCACAGTGTACCTCTCCATGTTAGCTGTATCAGCCTCAAAAAAGCCAAAGGCCTAATCTTACCTTTAAACCCAAGCCTGGTGACCAGGCTCCTGATAACATCATCTGTCTCTACCACTTAACGGTCTAATACTTAGAGGCAGCCTGGACCTCAGAAAGCCAAATGCTATCCTTGTCCCTCCTTACTCAGCCATAACCCATCTGCCATCTCTCTGACCAAGTTCCCAAGCATCAAAAAGTAGAAATGCAAC
Source organism: Gekko japonicus (assembly GCF_001447785.1). Taxonomy (NCBI): domain Eukaryota; kingdom Metazoa; phylum Chordata; class Lepidosauria; order Squamata; family Gekkonidae; genus Gekko; species Gekko japonicus. The sequence continues at coordinate 874,099 of NW_015176453.1, read as the reverse complement.
TAAATACTGGGTTGAAGAAAAATAAACTGGAGTCTTGTGGCAAACTGACATTTTTTATTGTAGTATATGCTTATGTGGACTAAAGCCCATTTTGTTGGATGCATGCACTGGGTCCTCAAAAGGCATGTGTGCGCGTGCATACACACACACACGTTTATGAAGGAAAAAGATGAACCTGCAGGGTCAGGGGGTCGTGAAACTGAAGAATGTCCTGCAATTATGTAAAAGTAAAAATTTAATCACAAAAAATACATAGATGAAAGCTTATGCTAAGATAAAACTTTGTTAGTCTTCAACGGGCCACAAGATTCCTGTTTATGTTTGCTACAACAGCCTAACACAGCTTTCCCTTCAGGAATATGTTAAGGGAAAGCTGTGACAATGTATATCCCTGAATGAATGCACACACCTGTTTTCATCTATTTCTTCTTGCTCCTTGATCCTAACGAAAATTAAAAGCTAATGTTAGTTTCTTCCTATGGTACTTGGAAATTGATATGTAAAAGGCATCTGTTACGTCTTAATGTGCTAATTCATAACAGCAACAACCCCAAAAAACCTGTGTATTTTCTTTCCAAAAATAGTCTCCACTAGCAACAAATTCCTCCTCACCAGGTTTAGGACTTGCGTTACCACCTATTCTGCATGAAACAGATGCAGAGGGCCCCCTGGCTGTGACTTTGCTGAGCAGAAAGCTTGGTCCCCATTGGTTTCAATTACACTCTTTCAAGTAAATGTGTTTGTTTGTTTTTTAAATGAGAGCATTATTCTGAATGTCGCAAAACATAATTCATGGAAACACTCAAAATTATAACACATTTACTTATCATTTACACTGGGATACCACTACAGAATATTTTGCTGAAACAACCAAAATAAAGCCTTCGCAATTCCTCATATGGGCCCTCACTTCAGTACTGTAAATGTGGTACATGTATTAGTTTGTATATGAATGCAGCCTCCCTCACTCCAAATTATTTTATTTTGTTCCTAGACTCTGGTCTTCTGTCTTGAGTAATTTCAAAAGCAAAAAAAACAAAACACCTTTATTAGGAAAAACTATGTGTGTAAAGTGCTATTAAGTCGCAGCCGATTTATGGTGACCCCAGCAAGGGGTTTTCAAGGCAAGTGGAAAGCAGAGATGGATTGACATTGCCTTCCTCTGCAAAGTTTTCCTTGGAGGTCTCCCTTCCAAGTAGCGACCCTACTTCTGAGAATGATTGAGAGCAGGTTGTACCATGACACCTTCCCTCCTGTTAGGGCAAACTAAAGCATCACAAACGATAAGCAAGCTTTAGAGTTCGACAGAACTTCAAGCTAGATGTTAAAATACAAATGAAGGGGAAGCATAGAAAAAAGGGATACTATTAGGTATAATGGAAAACCATAGTCTAGAAATTTTAATAGCTTTTAAGACTGAACTCGGGAAATTTAATGCAGATAATGCAGGTTGGACTACTATGATCACTGCAAAGAAAGATCTCAAGTAATGGTTATGGGGGGGTTGCAACTAGTTGACTCAAATATTTACGTTTTTTTGTTTCCTTGCTTCACATATATACTGAAAAACAGTTCTGATAAACTCAAAAGCTTGCTCACTATTTCATGATGTTTTAGTTGCTTGTAGTAACAGTATCACCATACTGTTGCTTTTGGGATTTTGCTAATGAACCAGCACCTGCCATTTGTCTCTAATAACAATTTTTCCCTCAAACAAAAATAAATAATTAAGGTGATAGGCACCAATAGGTTAAACCCAGTGTAACAGACCTGCAGAAATAAGGGAAAGTCTTTTGGGGCTTCAGTTATAACCTAGAACTTCCATTTGCTGCAAAGAAAAACGTTAAAACATCAGGAAAGGAGAGATATCTAAAGGTGACAGGATTCATGAAGGAAAGGAGAAGGTTCTACATGGGCATAAATCGTAAGAAGATACTACATAATAAGATCATAAGTGATTGTGGATATCTCACTCATTCAATGTATGATTCAAGGCGCTTCGGAAGTGCTTGATTTTTAGAAAGTTGTGTCAAGTCTCTTTAGGTTTATTTAAACCTGCTTATCCAAAAATTAAAGCACTTAATATCACTAGTCTTAGTTGGGCCTTTGTAATAATGCAATATATTTTTTAAAAAATCAAATTTCTTTCATGTTTCCTATTTTCATATAAAGTAGAGTTTTGAATACTGCATTTACAAGATGTACAAATATAAAACTGTATCCTTAGGATCATGAAACTTTATAATTCTTATTATCTCTAGCTTTTGTTTCTCTTACACGCTAAAAATCCCCACGCATACATAAAACCCATCAGTGTATCATCTGTTTTCATGCACCATATTAACTAAGGGATTAGACTGTAGCTCACTTTGAAAAGTAAGGTGTCAAAAGAAGACATTCGTATAACCTTATAGCCACATCCTCCGTGCATGTGTATCTCAGTATGGGATTTAGGTGTGTGGAACTGCCAGCACAAAAATTAACAAAACATCAGGGGATATCGTGAAGAAATAAAAGGTTATAGCATGAACTAAGAATTTTGCCTCCCCCTGGAATAAGGGGACACAAAGTTTACATTTGGTAACTATCCTAGTTTCTTTTTAAAAAGTCACAAGTCTAAAATGTGCCACCTGAAAATTAAAGGGAAGGGCAGTTATAAACATCATTATGCTATTCATCTCAAAAGTGTATTACATATAGCCATTGGCCATCACAATATAAGATATAAGATATTAAAATAATACAGAAAATAGCAACACAATGTAAAGAATAAAATATATACACAAAGTAAAAGTATAAGTATTAAGATCAGGTTTCTTAAATAGCATATTCTAAAAGTACAATCATTCAGTAGCCCTATCTCTAAGTTTCCTTGCAGCATGGGCATAAAGTGCCATTCTATAGGAAATGGTGGGATTGACATCCGAAAGCATATTGGTGCTTAATTGTAAAGTTGTTAGGATTGGGTTAAGGAATTTAATTCTAGGACCAATATATAGAGGGCATTCTAAAATGTAGTGTAATAGATTCTCAACCGAAGTCCTGCACAAACAGATATGTTGGTTGTATGGGGTTTTGAGATATCGTCCTTTTAGCAGCTCAGATGGCATGGTCTGAAAACGGAGGGCAGTAAATGCCATTCTTATGCTGTAAATTGAGATAAGGGCCAGATAGGAGGCTCTGGAGTGGTGTCATTATGCTATTCTGTCAAAGCAGAAAAGAAGGCCTAGAAATCATTGGCCAAACAGCCCATGGTCATTCTTCTAGGCTAGAGAACATGTACCCACAAGTTTCACAGCTATAACACACTAGAAAGGCCAAGAGAATCTTAGGAGAATCTCCTGAACTAGTCATTCATGTTCAATGAAATGTCAACTTTATGGAAATCACTGGAAGTTTACATTACTCCAGCATTAGAAACCTTACCAACAGCAGATAAAGCAACCATTTTGAGACCCATAAATGTAGGTATGTCCTGCTGA
>NW_015176453.1:843368-870093 GCF_001447785.1 Gekko japonicus | reverse complement strand
AAAACTGACGTCATCAAGCCAAGCCGAGTGAATGCCGTCCGGAACATGTCTAAGTCTACAGCTGAACAAAATCCCCGTCAGCTGCAAACGTGTGCGACTTAAAAAGATTTATATGTTGTCCTCCCTTACCCCCTATGAATCATTGTTAGTCCCTTGTTAATATGTGTAACTGTAAATCGCTCAGAGCCAGCAGCTCTGCAGGATTGAGCGATTAATAAATCGAAAGATATTATTATTTTTTTATTATTATTATTATTATACCACGGGATATAGGCGCGTCGGCAATCACACGGCTGCCCATGCTGCACATTTCCCAGTAAGTAGTAGTCTTTTGCAGGTCTCTTTTAAATTCACGTTTTCTGCAAGTAGCGACGGGCTGGGGGCAGGTGCGTGCCGCTTGCCAGATGTTGGCATCTGATCGCACCAGTTTAATCCGCCCTCAAACAGTCCGTTTTGCGGGGCAAATCCTCCCGTGTGACCAGGGCCACCAACCACTTTTTCTGAAGCATTTGAAATGCCTGCATGTTAAGAAACAAACTACGCAAAACTTGTTAAATGAAAGAGACCCTAAGACACTGAAAATGGGGGCAGAATTTGTAACAATAAAAAATAGAGATATTTAGTATCTACTGAAATAACTGTGATGTGCCCAGCCAGGTGACAACTGCTCCTTAACAGTTAATCTTTTCATCCTCGTGAAACTTTAGCAATTAACAAAACATCTGGAAGGACCAACTACAAAGCTAATAAGCTCTTCCCAAATCTACATGTGGCACCAGGCTCCTTACTGACCAAGAGTCCCAAAGTGAAATCCTGCCTCCAAACTTACCCTTTTGAAAAAGCATTATTTTGCTATTTGGGGTAAGGGGGACAAGCTCAGACCATCCATTGGGGGGGGGATGTTGTTTTGTCCTGCTAAGTATACTGCTTTACTGGCTTACAAGTCTTCCATGTCTTAGAGCCGGCTCAAAAAACTTACCACTAGGCAGGCCCACAATACAGGTTCAAATTATGTCTATCTTTCTGTTTTTTTCTATATGAAAACTGATACCCCCCCCTCTGTTTATACTGTGTTTTACCTTTTGCAATTGTTTGCATGTTCCATGATGTGCACCTTGATGACCGAGGAAAGTTACTCATCTAAAAAGGCCTGATTACTGTGTGAGATTGGAAAGTCCCATAAACAGTGAAAGGGGATCACAGAACTTCCCTTAGGATATACTAAGTAGGTACTCTCTCTTATTCTTACCCTAGAGTAGGAATATGTTACACGAATCCAGGGAGAGTAAATTAACTCTGTAGTAAAGCAAAGAAGTGGGGAAAGATTTTTTTTAATTTTAATTTAGAAAATTCTGCATAAAAGGGACAGGACAAAGTTTGAGTCCAGTGGCACCTTTAAGACCAACAAAGTTTAATTCTGGATATAAGCTTTCATGTGCATGCACACTTCAAATACATTGAAACAGACTTCACCAACCATTACATATTGGTAGAGAGGGGGAGGGGGGGGGGGGTTAATTGCCAGGAAGGGTAATTGGAGTCAAGTAACTGAGCAATAAGTATAGCTAAGATTGGATTAAAGCAGTTGGTAAAACCTGTGACTAGCAGCAAATTGGAATATGAATAATAAAAGAGCTAACAAACAGATGTGAAAACTGAATGACTTAGCATGTATAGTGAGATAAGAACCCGATATCTCTGTTAAGCCCTGAAAACCAATTTATACCGGAAACCTACTGACCAAACAAATGTATCTATATGCCTCCAACTACCATCCTAAACACACCAAAGGATCCATTGTACAGAGCCAGGCTCTATGCTACAGCCTCATCTGTTCCAGTCCTACAGACAGAGATTCCCATCTGAGAGATCTACAACAAATCTTTTTGAAACTAAAATATCCACCTTATAAAGTCAAGAAATAGATTAACAAAGCCAGAATTGTACCCAGAGAAAACCTGTTGCAAGACAGTCCCAAAAGCGACCATTACAGAACACCACTAGTGGTCACATAAAGCTCTCAGCTCAAAACAGCTCAACACAACATCAGCAACTTGCAACCTCTACTGGATAATAGCAGTTCTTTCAGAAGTACTGGGGAGCAAACCTTTTCTTGCCCACAGATAGCCCCAAAATCTTAATGGGGGGGGGGGGCAGAGGGATACACAATACATTGACACTTTGCCACACATTTGTTTTTCAAAGAGAACTGGGTGCAGGGTTTCAGTGGCAATGGCATGTCCTGCACTTTGTCTCATTTATTTATTTAACTTTTACCCCACCCTCCATGCCAAAGCAGGCTCAGGGCAGCTTACATAAAACCAATAAAAATAATTTGATCCTTATTGTCAGAAATCACACTTTGCTGGCATGAAGAAGAAGAGATTGGATTTATACCCCGCCCCTCACTACCCAAAGGTGTCTCAGAGTGGCTTACAAACTCCTTTTCCCTTCCCCTCCCCACAACTGAGAGAGCTCTGACAGAAACTACTCTTTTTCAAGAACAGCTCTTATCAGAACTATGGCTTGCCCAAGGTCATCCAGCCAGGTGCAAGTTGAGGACTGGGGAATCAAACCCGGTTCTCCCAGATTAGAGTCCGCGCACTTAACCACTACACCAAACTGGCTCTTTGGTATCTTCCATTCTGGGGTGTATGGGGGGTGGGAAAGCCTCTACCTTAGAAACTGTCCAGACATCAAGGTTGCTGGCACTGGGTTAGAAGGACCACATCTTTATCAGAGAAGGTCAGGTCTTCATAACCTTTCTACCTTTTCTTACCGTACCTCTTTTTTTAGGGGGGGGGGGAGAACTGCATAGTTTGCATGTCAGACAAATTGTCGGGAAAGAGGTCTGGTGTGACATTGCACTCTTAATGCCATAGTGGTGCAGTAAAACAAGACAACTGGTGAAATTATAGGAAAATAAATGCGTAATTTCTTCCTCATTTAGCCATTTTTGAGGCTGGAGTATAGGAAAGTCATTAATGTTATGTCCTCCTATTGATGTTCTAAGCCTTTCAGAGGATAAGTAATGCTTTTCCTATACTCCTCCATGTGGCCAGTTAAATTAGACACATTATTTCTGTGCTGTTGGAGAACTCTGATCAATAGACACTTGGAAAGCTCTCTACAACTAAGTGGAAACATTTCCTCAGTGTCAAAAGGGGTCTAGTTTGAGTTTGTACATTGCAACCATTGTTAAATTTAACAAAGGAACAAATAAGTAGTTCTGACATTTTAATACGACTATCGAAGAGCAAGAAATTACCTTGCCTGTTATAAGAAACTAGACAGAAGTTAATTTCCTTCTCTTTTTTCTCCCTTTTTTTCAAAAGTTTTCTGGCATGGTGTGCAGACTTCTGCCACACTTCAGATGATACGAGAAAATGGTACTATTTATTGTCTTTTAAACTACAGGAGGCATTGATGTTCAAAATATTTTAACGTTACCAATAATTCCTTTTTCTATTAATCACATTTTAATTACCTAACATGTATACATTTATTTGTCCACATAGACGTGGTCACATACAAGTACTGACTGTGATCCAGAGATTCTTATTTGTACCTAATGAAGGCACCTAATTAAACAGATGGACAAGAGATGCAGGATGGACAAAAGGAAGTACATCTTGACTGTAATGAATAAGTAAGTTATGGAATTCACTGCCAGTGGACATCATGATGGCCACTGGCCAGGGTGACTAAAGGGAACCTCCATATTCAGAGACAGTAAACCTCTGAGGACCAACACTAGGAGACACCAGAGGAAGAACTTGGCCTCTATACCCTCTATATCCAGGACACTGGATGGACCACTGGTCCGATCAAGCAAGGTTCTCTTTTAATACTCTTATTCTGCAAGAAAAATCTGTTCTCCCTCTTCTTGGACTGCATTGTGGTACATAGCACAGTTAATGAAGACTCTATACAATTTGCCAAATGCAGCCCATCAGCCATAGATTATGGCTTTCTGTGTACTTGATAATTCCTCATATTTAGCTGTTCCAGGAAGCAGCAAAAAATAGGATGTTTTATTAAGCAGCTGAATATAGGGCTGAGTTGGCAACCTGAACAATTTCTGTGCCAAGAATATATATGGCGAATCACAAACAGAGCCCACTCATGGCTGCTCCCCAACACTACATTCCCATTTGATTTCGAAATATTAGGTAAAGCCATTTCCACAGGCTATCTGAGAGCCACTTTGTACATTACAAATTGAGGACGGCACAACTGAAAGTGGCTGGTGTGGTGGCAAGCCTTTAAAGTGGAGCACCATAGGATAAAAAGGAGCACCCATACCACTACTTGAAATCTGAACGGCACCAAGGATTTGGAAAACAAAAAAGCTTTTGGAGTTATCAAACCTTGGTTAGCAATAAGGCTATTTTTTGTAGCAGGAACTCCTTTGCATATTAGGCGACACACCCCTAATGTAGCCAATCCTCCAAGAGCTTACAGTAGCCCCTGTAAGAAGAGCTCTGTAAGCTCTTGGAGGATTGGCTACATTAGGGGTGTGTCGCCTAATAAGCAAAGGAGTTCCTGCTACAAAAAGAGCCCTGAATAAAGCTGGTATCAATTATCACTAACCGGTGTTTTATTGACTTACTTCAAACCCTGCTTCAAATCTGGGTTAAACAGGAAACCTGGCTAGTGCAGGACGTAGTTATGGTCCGTGTTGGACTCAATTACGTTGTCAAAAACTAGAATCTGTTTGTCGTCACTGGGGTTTGGTTGCAATGGGCATAAATCTGATTAATCGCCAGGCTGTTGTATTCCCTCCCCTCTCCTCCTCCTCTTTGTGCAAGTGTGCCCAAATTGAAGGTGGAAGTTTTAACCAATCCCAATTAGTTATGACGTCAGAACATAACTGCCTTAATAACGTGGCTTCTTCTCTCCACAACCAGTAAGTCTTAACCATAATTTGATGCTGGGGAAGAATTGCGATTATTGGGAAAGAAAGAATCCTCATTTTGGAACTTCACAACTGATGGGAGTTAGCTGAAGAATTCCATCTTTGTCTTTAATGAATTTTGAAAGGGGAGGAGGGATGTGTGTGCAAGAACCCAGCAATTAACCCAAGGTTGTACCCATCATGTTTAGATCCTGCAGACTGAACTTCAGTGGACATCTTAACCAATGCTATGGTGAGGGGCAGAGGTGTATGCCTTCCCACAGCCAGCTCCTGCTCCCTCAACCATGAATGGAGCCCTTATACTTGCATGAAACCAAGGTGCAGAAGGATGTCATTTTGTACCAGACTTTTTCATCTGAACAGGCATGCAGTATCCTTGGGGGGGACGGGACTATTTCATTAACAAACGTACTTGTTAGTATGCTGTATACTTTTATAAATGCTGTTTTACAAGAGTCCTTTTTGTACAAATGATATTACTTGTCCTGAGGACTGGGGGGGGAAATAAGGCAGGCTTTACATCTGCGCAAAGAAATCTATACACAACTTCACTAATTAATATCTGTAGAGTCTAATGCTATTTAAACAGGCTACGAAATATGAGGAAGCTTTCCCCATTTCTTTCTCTTCTAAAGACTGGCTGACTGCAAAGTAACTTACTTTTAATTAGCCGTTTTGAAAATATACCCAATCCATCAAGGATCCCACTCGAAAAGTAAAAACAAGTTGCCATTCAAGATTCTCTCTCTCTCTCTCTCTCTCTCATTATATTCATATAAAAAAGAGCTTTCAGAATGAAGCACCACTTTCTCTTCTGCTATCAATACTTCATTATAGCAATATTCACAAGCTCCCATATACCCATCAGTTCATATCACTAAATAGCATTCATGCTATTTCTCTAGCGAGTCACGCTGCTCTTATTTATGAATTAACTGAATGTCTACTGGCAAATGCATTAGCAAATTTCTTTGCACAGCATTTCATTATTTTGCAAGCAATTATTTTCAGATTTTACCATCTGACATAGTTCTGAGAGACAGCTCTGCTCCAAGGCGAAGCACTTCATCCAGTATAATCTATTCCTTTCCAAAGGTTCTTTTCCTGCTTTAATCATTGCCAAGTTACATATACAAACGCTGAAAATGCCATCAGTTGCTGCGTGGAAGTCTCACTGAAATAAATGAACATTGCATAGATGTAAGGCATAGCGAACTGCACCCCCAGCAGAAGGATCATGCTTAATCCTCTTACTAATTTCCATCTAATAATACAGTGGGATTTTCTAATACTTTCAAAGACTTTCTGCCTAAAACTGTAGCTGGCGAAGTATCTTCAGGAGAGTGTGGAGGGAAAAAATAGTACAAAAGACTTGGAGAGGAACAACAGCAACTGATATAACTGTGACAATGGCCTTCATGTATTCCCAAACCACTTGTGCTAGGGTTGTCAGTCTCCAGGTGGGGTTTAGAGCTCTCCCAGAATTATAACAGATCTCCAGACAAAAGAGATCAGTTCCCCCTGGAGAAAATCTCTGCTTTGGAAGGTGGATTCTGTGGCATGATGCCCTGCTGAGCAATGCTCCCTCTAAGCTGCGGAGTGTTGTGAGCAAAAATTCTACTTTGTGAGCTACTGGCATGAAAGTTGTGAACGAGCGATTTGGCTGTTGCCTAAATTAGTTTGCTCTGGAGCCATCCTTCCTGAGCTAAGACAAAAGTGTGTGAGCTGGAGGCTAAAAAACTGTGAGCTAGCTCACACTAACTCAGCTTAGAGGGAACACTGCTGCTGAGGTCTCTCCCCTCCCCAAACCCCGCTCTCTCCAGGCTCCACCCCTCAAAATTTCCAGGACTTTCCCAACCTAGAGTTGGCAACCTTACCCTGTGCTAGTCTTTGAATGGTAATTAAAAACATTCAGTGGGCCCTGTGCAATACAGACTCTCTAAGTTGCATCGTCTAAGCATTCCTTTTGCCTTTTAGTTTTGGTACGTAAGTTTGCACTGGCACAAGAAAAGGAACCTAAGATCTGTCCATGTGTTCTCATGTAACATGCAGATGTGGAGATTGTGAAGACTGTAATAGTGCATAATGGGATGGGAGTATTAAGCAATATGCAAGAACAGATGTACCCTGAACCATCAAAATATTGGGGGGGGGGGGAAGAGGCCATCAAGACTACACATATTTTCAAAAGTAATAATCTTCCAATTACTACTTTACACAGAGAATGATGAAAACATGGAATTCGCTGCCAGAGAATGTAGTAATGGCCACAAGAATAAACAGCTTTAAAAGGGGGTTAGATAGCTCCAATGAGGATGTCTATGAAATGGCTACTAGCTATGGTGACTGAGGAGAACTTCCACATTCAGAGATACTAGTCCTCTCAATCTCAGAGTCAGGAGGCAACATCAGAGGAAGACCTCGGCATCTATACCCTCTTGTTGGCCCTCCAGAGGAACTGGTTGGCCACTGTGTGGGACAGGATGCTGGACTAGATGGACTATTGGTCCAATCCAGCAGGGCTCTTCTTATGTTCTTTTATTCAATTATTGCGATTTTCATTCTTACTTTCTATTTGAATGCTACAGACATGAGTTCAAGGAACAGAATTTTACTGAGAAATGTCAACTGGAATATCCATCCATTTTTAAGCAAAGTATCTGTTTTTTGTGAGTAAGCAGCCTCTCTGAATCCATGTACTGTAAATTCTGAAGGAGGAAACACAGAGATAACTGCACTAAAGTGACTGGATGGGAGAAACAGGACAGATCAGTATTCACCCCTAGTCAATCAATACAAGTGCCCATTAAAAGGACCATGAAGAACCTGACAGCCATCATCACCACTTGGGCTCCTTCACAGACACAGGACATGCTTACAGATTCCTTGGAGAAATCAGTGCCAAGCATGCTGCAGTGCAGGAGTCCACAAAGTCTGGAAGCCGGCAGGCATCTTTGGAATTTTGCGGGAGGGTGGCAAGCACCACGACAAAGTGGCTGACTGCCACAGGAGGAAGGGCCAAGCACACGTACAAACACAAGACAGTGGGCAATTAGGGGTGTGCGGGGGGGGGGAAATGCTGGTATTTTTTGGCTTCAGGTAAATCAGACCAAAAAAAATTGGTAAATGCCCAATTTCCCCAGTAAAATACCAGTAAGGAGTCGAATTGGGGCCATATTTGCTATTCCCGAATATATCCGGGTCCGATTTACACTACCAGAGGAAAAGGAGCCATGTTAAAATGCCTTCTTTCCTTCTGGTAGCCCCAGAGATTTCCTGTCAATTTCACTCCCCACCAGTCAGCTGGGAGTGAAATTGACTAGGGAAAGCCTCAGCTCTCCACCTTCTCTTCTCCAGCTGACAGACTGTAGCTGGAGAAGGGAAGGCAGGGAACCTAGGCATGTTTAAAATGCTTTTCTCGGGGAGAAAAAGAAGGCTGCAGGGCACCTGGAGAAGATCAGGCAGGAAACCAGGCATGTTTAAAATGCCTTTCTTTCCCTCCCCCACATCGGGAAGGGAAAGAAAGGCATTTAAACCCAACAGCTGACTGGCGGCTCAGGTGGCTGTTAGGTTTTTCAGTATAGCAAAATAAACCTGAAAAAAGGCCGGATAATTATGGCTTTTTCGAGTTCAGCTATACCGGTAGCCAAATACAGATCTGTATTCAGCTTATATGATATCCGAAAAATACCGACAAGGTATTTTTCAGGTATTTTTTCAGTTTGGCTATAGCCGAATGCACACCCCTATGGGCGATGTGGGATATACACACACACATCCGGACAGAAGTAGCCCAAGGGGGATAAACGCACACAGAGGAAGCCCAAAGGGGAAAAGGGGGGATAACACAAATACGGATGGTCAGGGGGCGTAATAGACAAAGAGAGAACGTCAAGGTGCAAAGACCCTTTATTTGTATGATGTCATTTGTCCTTGTCCTGGCTTCACAACAGCCCATCTACTTTCCCAAAGCACATGGCAGGCACCTAGGAAATTACCTGCAGGTGCCATGGCACCCATGGGCACCACACTGAGGAACCCCGATACAGTGATTAGCATGTTAGACTAAGGCTGGGGAAACCTGTGTTCAAAACTCTACTCCACGAATCTCCCTGTGTGATCTTGGGCTCAACCATGTCTTCCTAACCTACAGGGTGAACCATGTAAGCTACTTGGAGAAAGGGCAGAATAAAAATGTGATCAATAAGATATGACTATTAATTTAACTATTCAAGCATTCCCCAATAATTTTGCAGTGGTCGCTTTGCCTAGAAATTTCCCCAATTTTAATACTAAGCCTGTATGAAGATGCGAAGGTCTTCCCACAGAAGGACAATTAAGAACAAACAATTATTATCTAAGACATTCTTTTACTTGAGTCTATTTGCAGTATGTTGTATCCCCCAAGGCCCTGCAGTGACAACGGCAGAGAACATGATTCTACAATAAAAAGACTTCAAGGCATATTCAACAGCCAGTTTTTGTATGCAATAAAACAACCCAAACTAGCCTGATCTACGAAGTTCCTCTGTATCTTTACATTTTCCCTTTTCAGTTTCAGATACCTAAGATCAATTGCATAATACTGTATATCATCATATTTTAGCAATCCTGGGTGCAGTCCTTTAAACAGTGCCAACAAAATAATGACAGAAAAGGGCTTTCAGTTACAGCCCAACCTTAAACACGTTTCCTTAGAAGAGTCCTATTGATTTTGATGAGATTTACTTCGAAGGAGGTGTGCTTAGAATTGAAGCACTGGAGTTTACTTTTTAAAGCTCTTTGAAAAGAGAAGTTACTCCGGTCTAAACAGATAAAAACCAATAGCCTTAGACTGGAGTAATTCTTTCTAGAATTGCACTGTAAAGGCCCACCTCTGCCCATGTTACCTGTTCAATGGGGTCCTTCGATAGTTTTCTCTTTCATCTGTTCCATCAGTAACACAAAGCCCAGAGGTTTATGAAAGCACCTCCATTATAGGACCAGAAAACAAAGGAACTAAGAATGATCAATTATTTGTCATGTGCAATATACTTATTTTATATTAAGCTAAAGAATGAAAGAGCAATGAAATATGGTTTTACATCTGTCCAACCTATCCTAGCCCGATTTATATAGAAGGTAGACTGTTTAGTACATGAACAACCAAAGTATCCCAATGGTTGAAAGTCAGTGTTACAGCAGTGGTTTAAATCAATGTATACATTTTAGTGAGCCATAACAATCTGTGCTTCCATTGATTAAGAAAATCAATTTCCTTTATTAAAAGTTTATATCAGATTTAAAAGCATTATTTTATAACCTTTTCCAAGGATTAATTCAATACACTTATCTGATTTCCCCATCTCTTATTATTCCAGAGGTGGCAAGACCTGTTTGTTTCTACTGTCGTGATTTATTTATTTATTTTTAATTAGCTGAACATGCCTATGCATAGGGCTCTTTTTGTAGCAGGAACTCCTCTGCATATTAGGCGACACACCCCTAATGTAGCCAATCCTCCAAGAGCTTACAGAGCTCTTCTTACAGGGGCTACTGTAAGCTCTTGGAGGATTGGCTGCATCAGGGATGTGTCACCTAATATGCAAAGGAGTTCCTGCTACAAAAAGAGCCTGGATATTTGACTTTGTGTAAATCAAGATATCAAAGGATATGTGAGCTTTTATTTAGTCAATTAAATGTTTTGTTTGTTTATTAGTATACCATGCCTTCCAGAAGTTCAGGGTGGATCACAACATATTTTTTGAATATACAACCATAAAATCCACATAAATCAACAGCACAACCCAATCCACTCACAATGGAAGTCCAGCAGAATAACCAAATTAAGTAAAAAAAATGCTTTCTTGAACACAGAGAGGGGCCAGGAAGGGAAGTCTGAGAAAGACCAGGCCCTTGAGGCTGATGATGCTTTGCCCTTGCTTAGGCAAAGCTGTACAGTTCTCTAAGGCCTACCCAAGATGGCACATGAATTCATACCAGGAGTGGCAGTCTTTCTAGTAAGTCAGGCCTAGGTTGTGAAGGGCTTTAAAGTTTGAGTGCAACCCTTTCATATCAAAATCCAATTCTCTATCCCTCAGCTTTGCAGCTAAGTGTCCACATGAATCATTAAGATACACAACTTGTTACTGGTTCACCTACCCATACATGTTAGTCCTTTATGACACACTGGTGGTGGAAAGTGCTGACAAGTTACAGCCAACTTACGGTGACCCTGTAGGGGTTTCAAGGCAGGAAATGAACAGAGGTGGTGTGCCATTGCCTGTCTCTGTGAAGTAACCCTCAGCTTCCTGGTCTCCCATCCAAGTATTAACCAGGGTTGACCCTGCTTAGCTTCCAAGATCTGATGAGATCAGGCTAGCCTGAGCCATCTAGGTCAGGAAACATGACACATTAACCGCCCACAAAGGGAAAATATCCCATGTTTATCTTCCAAGTGACTTTCTTGGTCATTTACTTGCCACTGGTGCCTAAGTATAAGCTCACACCACATTTTGCAGAACACCCATTTTTTAGTTTAGATCCAGTATTTGACAGGTAACTGCATTTTAAATGGTAACCTACTGAAGGCCACTGTTCCGATAACCATAGTCAACTAAATTTCTAAAACAGCTCTTTTGCTCATGTAATTTCCAGGGCCTTCAGATCTTAAAAACAAATGGCACTATTTCATCTCCTTTGGATACTTAAAATACACTGAGCACTATCTCCCAAAAATTTCAAATGCCATGCAACAGCTAATCTCTGTAACATTTTCTATGTTCAGTATTATTGAGAGGCTAATATTGTGTAAAAGCTAATACCTTAGCTCCACCTCCTGGTGGGAATAGGAAATTCTGCCCTGGAGGTCGAGGAAAGGGGGAAGAAAGAACCTTTTCTCTTATAAAGAGACAAAACGGTTTCTCGGAGCTAATCAGGTATTTGAATTCCCTCTGTACTAAATTCAATTATGTCGGTCTTCTTAAATCATGTTATGTTATTTAGCAAAACTCCCAACTGCCACAGTTAATATGCTCAAGAGAACCAGAATGCTCCATTCATTTCTGGGAACAAGCCGATATTTTCTGAGACCCATTAATAAACCACTCAGGATTTATGTGCCAGTTAAATTCAATTCAATTTCCTTTTTCAATTAATGACCAATTATTTGAGTCAGGCCTGACTGAAAATATTGCTCAAATACCATTAATCTAACAAAAATTAACTTTACCATTTTTGTAATAATGAGAACATAATTTTAAGGTAAAATAATGTTCTGTATTTAATAATGTTATTCTATGTTTTACAACAGTTACTATCCCCTTGTAAAGGGTCACATTAGCTCAGGGTACTGAAATTTATCACAGTGGGAACAAGGAGTATTTTCCTTCCCTTTTTTGACTCCTAGCAGGTCTCTTGTAATCTAATTCATAGCTTTATTTTATATTTAAACTTCAGCATTTTGGCCCTTGCTGAAAACACATCCCTGCTGTTTTAAAAGGATTCCCCTGTTCCTTTTTGTCCTCACAACCCCAAACCTTATTTGCTGAATAACTGGACTGAGCTGTGGCACACAGGATTTTGTTGATGACATCATAACGCTATATCTGAAAATATGAGATCATGGATGCCGATAAACCTACCAAACAGATTAAACAGAAAGTTGTACAGAGGACCTGGGTTGGGGGAGAAGGAAAGTGGGTTGGGAAAATACAGTAGCTAGGGCATCAGAAAAACAGCATTAGGATAGTGAATTTTTCTGTCATGTAATCTACTGGCAAATGTGCTACTTGCAAAGTAAACATCAAATTAGGGACTAGTCAGCACAGACTCATTTTAGCGTACGATTCATTACCTTTAAGAACCATGCCTGTAAAAGTTAATTGATCAATCAATCAATTAACATTTGTCAATTGATTAAAAAGGACCCACTGGTTAATTGAGCGGTTGGTTTTTTTAAAAAAAAAAATCATTCCAAGTACTTCAAATCCACAGGTGGCAGGGTACTTTCTTGGAAGAAGCATTCCCCCCTTCTTTCTCTTTCAAGAAAGAAAGAATGCCTCTTCTGAAAAAGTGCCTGCTGCAACACATGCATGCTTCAGTTAAAAACAAAGAACGTTCCCCCTTCAAAACTACAGTTTTATTTATACCCAAATTTATGCAGATTGAATTGACTATTTTAAACTTACATGGTTAATTAACTAAGAACTTGGCCTGGCAATTCAGCACAGATGTTTTTAAAAATTATATTTAAAAAAACACCCATAACAGAAAAGTACTACAGAACACTGGGTTGTATGGCTTACATCTCCTTCAATATTCTTTCCTCCCTTCTCTGGTTTTCGAAGGTGTTTAAAAGAAATTAACCCCTAGACCTTTATCTTCATTATTTTAGATTGTTCAACTAAAAGTGGCACAAGGACGAAAGACTGCATTCTCCAATAGAATCTTGTTAGCTTTGATCCACTGAAGATCATTTGAAATTGTGCCTGGAGTTCATTAATGGTTTCTGTATATGCAACAAATGACACAATGGTGAAGTGACCACATTGAACTGAAATGATACCAAGAGGACTTGGGCTTACTATAAGCATTCTCATGAATGCCCAAGCTCATCTCTCTCTCTCTCTCTCTCTCTCTCACACACACACACAGCCCTCTCAATTCCATGTGCCCCTCCCAGTTCTCTTCTCCCCATTTGCATCTGTTGGGCCCTCACCTCCTCCCTCCTGATTGCTGCAGTGCTTCTTTTTTCCAAACCACAGCATTGAGGCTCATCTCAGCTGCTTTTCCTAGTCCTCTAGCCAGATGCCATGTTAAAGTTTATCTGGGGGCACCCTTGCCAAGCCAGCAACAAACAGAATCATGGTGCTTCTTTTGTAGCCAGGAGGCAGCTGTCTTTACTTATTAAAGAAAGAACACCATGGCAACCAATACGGTCCCTCGCCTATTTCCTCAGGAAAACTAATGACTAATTAAGCCTCTGCTTCGGTGCACTAGAACTGACATGGAACCAGAAATAGCCACAGAACATCAAATAAATGGTGGAGAGTCAGATCCCAGCAGTGGGGCAAGCAAGGTGAAAGTTTAAGGTGGTTTGGAAAAGGTGTGGATAAAGGAATGGGTCCTGAAGGGTTTTTAAAAAAAGAGAAGGAAGTGGTTTAAGCAAGGAAGACCGCTTCCTTCAGGCTACAGGGTGTGGTTCATAAGGCACACAGATAGGCATGGGAGTTGATAAGCTTGTACAAATGGAGAGGGAAGAAATTAAAGAGAGTACAAACTGAGTGTGAAAAAGGAGGAAGTAACTGGTGAAAATAAATGTAGAAGAGAAGAAGAGAGGAGAAGAGATTGGATTTATACCCCGCCCTTCACTACCTGAAGGTGTCTCAGAGTGGCTTACAAACTCCTTTCCCTTCCCCTCCCCACAACAGACACCCTGTGAGGTAGGTGGGGCTGAGAGAACTCTTGACAGAAACTGCTCTTTATCAAGAACAGCTGTGCCAGAGTTATGGCTTGCTCAAGGTCATCCAGCCAGGTGCAAGTGGAGGAGTGGGGAATCAAACCCGGTTCTCCCAGATTAGAGTCCACGCACTTAACCACTACACCAAACTGGCTCTGTAAGGAATAGAACACCACTGTCCAATAACCAATTACAGAAACACCCTAAAATTCTAGGTTTTGGTAACTTCCCCCAAGATAGCTTCCCGCTGCCCTAACAAAATGGCTCCTCACTTACCTCCCACTATCAACACATTAAGGGGGCTTTCTGCCGGCATAAACTGCACTGGTTGGAACCGGTGCAGTTTATGCCGGCAGAAACACGATCAGACTTACCTCCATTTTGCAGTTCCCATCGTTGAATGCCCGGTCACACGCTGCAGGCGTCGGCGAGGTTTTTTTTAAAAAAAAAACAAAACACAGCTTGAGCATGCGCATAGGCAGCCATTCACAGAATGGCGATCTTTGCGCATGCTCAACCCCCCCCCTTACATTGAAACTTTAAAGGTAAGGACTTACCTTTAAAGTTTAAAGCCCAACCTGGCCTCCCTGTAGTCCCGGACTCCTCCGGATAGGTGAAGTAAGGGCTTTCTTTCTTTTATTTTAAACAAATGCTCAGGGCGAAGCTTTGCCCAAGCGCATATCGCTTAGTTTAAAAAATAAATGGTGGGAGAAAGCCAGAAGCCTCAGGCTTCCGACGGAAATGGCTGTGCAACGGTGGAGAGCGATCAGACGCCGGGGTACAGCATTTACAACCGTTGCACTCAGTTTACCACCACTTGGGACCTAGTGGCAGAGTGCAACGGTGTAAAGGGCTTTACACCGGTTAGGGACAGGAGGCAGATGTTCGTCGTGTGAACGCCGGTGAGTACACCGGTTGGAACCGGCACCCTAACCGATGTAAAGCCCCCGTCTGAACGCACCCTAATAATCATATAATTTTTTCTTTGCCCGATGCAGTAAATGTATCTACGTTCTGTAACATCCGGATGAAGATCACTCTGGATGGATGATGACAGTTCTATACCATTTCTCACCACCACCACCCCCAACTGTTCCAGGAACTACCAACTGCAAAATCAAGCAGATTAGGAAAGTTCAGTTTGGATAGCAAAAAAGGTCAATGAAGGAGAGAAACAGTGGAAAACCGTCGAAGGTTATTTTTCTATCAGACAGTACAGCCATAGCAGACAGAGATTAAGAAATCTTGAAAGGGTCCCATTAGGGTAGGGGCCAAGGCTCAGTGGGAGAGCATTGGATTTACATATGAAAGGTCACAGGTTCAATCTCTGGCACCTCCAGTTCAAAGGATCAGGTAGAGAGAACACCTCTATTTATCTATTTATTTATTTGATTTATACCCTGCCCTCCCCACCGAAGCAGGTTCAGGGCAGCTCACAGGGCCATAAATAAAAACAATTAATATCATAAAAACACATTCCGAAGGTGCTACAAATATGTGATGGCAAAGATTTCTCTAATCGGTCACAGTAAAATCAGCAATAGTTGTACGGCTGGTGTCTGGCTCCTAGGCATATTGTTTCACAGTATGGGCACAGGCAGCCAAGATGGACGATAGGGCCTATCTAACCCAGTTGATGTTAGTACTTTAATATGGCATCTTACTCAAACGCTTGGCGGAAGAGCTCCATCTTGCAGGCCCTATGGAATTGTGATCAATCCCACAGGGCCCTGATGTCCTCCAGGAGCTCATTCCACCAAAACGGTGCCACTGCGGCGAAGGCTCTAGCCCTGGTTGTGGCTAGCCTGATGTCTTTAAGGCCAGGAAGAGTGAGGAGATTTTATTATCCAGAATGCAGTACTCTCTGGGGAACATATGGGGAAAGGTGGTCCCTCAGGTATGCAAGCCCCTGGCCATATAGGGCTTTATAGGTAAGAACCAGCACCTTGAAGTGAACCCAGTATGCTATAGGTAGCCAGTGCAGTGCTTTCAGCGCAGGCTGAATGTGCTCCCTCCAAGGGAGACTTGGCTGCTGGATTCTGCACAAGCTGTAGGTTCCAGATTTGGGACAAGGGCAGCCCCATGTAAGGAGCATTGCAGTAGTCTAATTTCGAGGTGACCATCTTGAGACCCTGGAGACCCTTTCAAACTGCCTTTGTATTCCGTTTTAGTAACTAGTTGCTAATGGATTTTTTTCTGTTATTTCAGACAGACTTGTTTTAGTAACTGGCTGCTAGCAGAATTTATTTACCTGTTCATACAAACCTGCTTGTGTCAAGTTCGCAAAACGTGGTTGAGCCATTTTTGAGGGAAATGGCCCCCCCCCCCCATTTTCAACTCCTTGGCTACGCTTTCTGAATTGCTGTGGCATGCTGTTTAAAATGTCCATAGCACTTCCTACAATGCCACTTTCCCCCCGCCCTTTTTCGCTGCTCAATCTTCCTTGGACTTTTTAAAAAATGTTCTACGGTGAGCGCTATAGTGCTAAACCGCTATAGTACTTCAGTGCTATCGTGGTACCATTGAGATGCATTGACTCCATTGAGATGCACTGACTTCAGCATAGACATTACTGACCTTGACAGACCAATGGTCTGACTCAGTATGTGGCAGCCTCATGTGTGTTTATGTGCACTGGTAATAATACTGCCATACTCTCTTCAGATGAAAACTCTGTACAATTTATTATTGTGTGGTTCACTGAACTACAAGAGAAGTTCTACCCAAGAAATGGAGTATTCCCTATCTGGTGCTTTACGCTACAGGCCCTGCACCTCTAAGAAGATGCTTCTGAGAGACAGAAAAACCTCTGCAATAGCACAGCATGTTGCAAGGGTGGGAGCTTCAGAAGGAAAGAAGAATCAGAAGAGGGACTCTGTTCAAATAGAGGTGCCTCCCATTTCCACAAGGGTACTTTTGGATCCCAGCATCCAGGGCCCTTGCTGCAGCATCATGCAGGAACACAGCTACTAAGTGGCTAATGGAATGTAGGGGTGTGCATTCAACATAAACCAAGATGGTATTTTTAGAGCTGGTTACCGAATGGGGCTGCATTTCAGGATTTTCAGGGCCGCTGGATAGCTGAACTGAAAGGGCATTTAAAAGGATTGTGGTCCCTTTAAATGCCTTCTCCAAGCCTGCAACTCCACGGCAAGTTCACCCAGAATGTGTTTAAAAGGCTCACAGTCCCTCCAAATGCCTTCCAGGTGAATTTGCCACTTGGAGAAGGTGTTTAAAGGGACCACAATCCCTTTAAATGTCTTTTTTTCTACCATTGAAAGCAACAGAGGATGGGGGCACCTACTTTGAGGGCCCACAGAATTGGACCCCCTGGTCCAATCTTTTTTAAACTTGTGGGATTTACTGAAGAGAGACACCAGCAGCTATGCTGCAAATGTGCTGACTCTACTTCAAAGAACAGTTCTCCATTATACTCTAGGAGGACCATTGACTACAATGGTTCCCCTAGTGTATAATGGAGCTGAAAAATTTAGCAATCCTGAATATTTACCGAATCTGAATACCATATCAGTATTAGGATTCAGGAATATCAGGAAATACCAATATTTTTTGGGTTCAATATACCTGGAACCTCCCCCAAAAAAGGTGGGGGGGTTGCACACCCCTAGTAGAATGTTGTGTTAGCAAGTGACATTATCATCCCATGCTTACACTTGCTTCTACTAGTTATTTAGTAGCCACACAACTGCACAGTGCTACAGCCATAGCCCCAGAAGCTCAGCCACCACTGCCACATACCACCAACCTCTAAGAGCATTGCCTACGCACCTCAGAAGGGGCAGCTAGTGCCCAAGATTCAATTCTCTTAAACTAAAGACAATGGATAATAGTGATCAAGGGAGATCATGAGACGGTGGGCAGGAAGAGTTGCATTAGTGCTTAGTTCTTGTGGCCCTTTCTTACACACCCAGGGAAATGCTGATCTCCACTTTGGGGTCAGGAAGCAATTTTTCTCCAGGCCAGTCTGGCCAGGGATCCTGGAGCCTTTTTGTCATCTTCTGGGCATGGAACAGGGATCACTGGGGTATGTGTGGGGGAGGCACTTGTGAATTTCCTGCGTTGTGCAGGGGTTGGACTAGATGACCCTGAAGGTCCCTTCCAACGCTATGATTCTAGGAGGACTGAGGCCATGAAAAGAAAAATAGTAGCACAACAAAGGCCTATTGAAGTAAGTTAGAATTATTGAGCCAATTGCCAGTCACATCTCAATCCAGTACTTCTTGAACTTGTATCCAACATTGATTGCTTTTAGGGTATCATAAATAAACCATAATTTGTTCATTATATCATGCACACAAAAACTTATACCCAGATTTAAACTTTGTTGATCTTAAAGGTGCCACTGGACTCAAACTTTTTTCTGTTGCTTCAGACCAACATGGCTACCCACCTGGAACAATAAGCCAGGAAATCATATACTCCCCCTCTCCTCTCTATTTGTGAATCATAGAAGATCAGACACTTCCTGGATTAGAACTAAACTGCAATTTGGCTCCTTCTCATCATGGACAAACCATGGCTTGCTTGTGATGTTTGAAAGCAGCCATTGTTTTTGCTTCTATCAGCTTACCCAACAGCCACCAGGGTTAGAGCTCGTCTTTAGACACAGAAATTGTGGGCACTTAACCTTTCACTGGTCTCATGCCACATTTAACAGATATTGTTTTCCCTTGTAAAATGCTGCCATGATATCAGATCCTGCCAAGTAGCTTCCTTCACTGTGGCTTCCTTCACCCTTGTGAATGTATATATCCGTGCTTGTAGTAGGTTTACTGAAAGTGTAATCCTCACCACCTTCGATGGCTCTCAGGCATGCCGCACTGGAAGATGAAGAATTAACGCTTTACATACATGAACTGAGTATGAAGCCGCACATGATATTTTACCGTGAAATGTTCCTGTGATTTGTAGTTTTCATCCAGATAAACCCGGGCTCTGTTGTATTCTTTCATTGCATCACTTGATAGCAATTCTCTGAAAGACACAAAAGGATGCACAGTAAATATCCTCTCCGGACATTAAACACACACAAGTGCCTATTTATTAATAAAAGAAGAAGAAGAGATTGGATTTATACCCTGCCCTTCACTACCCAAAGGTGTCTCAGAGCGGCTGACAAACTCCTTCCCCTCCCCGCAACAGACACCCTGTGAGGTAGGTGGGGCTGAGAGAGCTCTTGACAGAAACTGCTCTTTTCCAAGAACAGCTCTTCTCAGAACTACAGCTTGCCCAAGGTCATCCAACCAGGTGCAAGTGGAGGAGTGGGGAATCAAACCCGGTTCTCCCAGGTTAGAGTCCGCACACTTAACCACTACACCAAACTGGCTCTCACACCAAACACTTAACTACTACACCAAACTGAAGAAGACTTCAAAGGCATTCTAACTGTGCATCAAATTCTTGAATGGGGGGGGGGGATTAACCACAGAATGAGCTATTATTAGTGTATCTCCTATTTTACTCCCCCCCCAACTTATTCATAATACAGTAAATCAACAAAAAGACACCAACTATTTCTCTAATGAAGCCAGTAGAGGGCACTCTTTCAACACAAAAGGAGAGATAAATTCTTTCATGTGCTCTTATGCAAGTTTACGAAATGACCCTGCATGAATTGGAGGGGGAAGAGATATATCAAAGAATTCAAGCAATGTCTTATTAGCTAAACAAACAATGGACAAAAGGTCTGCACACCCCAATTGCCTCTGATGACCAAGCTGAACCTATTTCACTGCTGTTCAACAACAGGGACATCCACGCAGGTTCACGAATAGGTATAATACAGAGAAGTCAGCATGAGCAAGATATGTGAGCGCCAAGAGCGGCAATATGTTAAACTAAGTATCCAGCTGAATCATTCAACTTATCAGTACCACACTTATGGCCCTGAGGGGGAGATTTTACATGTTCGGGCTATGGATACAAATCGAGCCCAAAGTAAGGTTGACAACTCTGGCTTGGGAAATTCCTGAAGACTCTGAGGTGGTCTAAACAGGGACGTGATGCTATCCCCAGAGCTGCCATTTCCTCCAGGGAAATGGATCTCTGCAGACTAGAGAGCCATGGACAATCCCAGACGAACTCCAGGCTATACCTGGAGGTTTGGAAACCCTCGCTCCAGCGCTCTCCCCCACAAAGCACAGAGCCTTCAGTGTGGATTTATTCCGCTTGAGAGGCAATGCTTATTTTCAGAGCTTCTCAACTGAGCCTGTGGGCTGTGTCACATCTGGCAGATGTGGGCTCCAACATTAATGCAGACACAAACTCACAGGATGGCCCTCAGCAACTGCTGCTCAAATTATCCATTTGAATAATAAAATAGGGTAGGAGTTAAACATGGTTTTTTGCCCACAGAAGCCACTTCTGTTCACAGAACAAAGTCCTTCCCCCCCCCCTACGGAAGCCCACTGAACTCCGTAAAATGCTGCTCCTGGTCTCAGGGGACTGTTAGGAACAGCATGCAGGGGGAACTGAGGGTCTGAAATGGCAGGGGGGATTGATTACTTTGTAATACTGTACTTATAAAAATGGAATTCGTATTGATGGTTGCAACAGAAACAACGAACCTGCAGAGAATAAACTTAATATCTTTACACTGGGCTGAACTGAGTGGATGCCAATCAAGTACAGGCGTCTCAGGGAACAGACGTCAGAAAAAGTGAACTTTGTCATACTTTTAAAACTGTATTTATCGTTTGCTTCCATGTAAACACAAACTCTGGCACACAAGTGTTTTATTCTTGTTCCCCCAAATCCCTCCCCGTGATCCCAACCCTCTGGGTGAGAATCAGTGCCTCAGGACGATGGTCTTCAGCTCTGAGCCATGGGAAACGGTGCAGCAGAAGTGTCTTAGCCAGTAAGTCCTGTCTAGGGATCGAATTGAGCTGTAAGCATGTGACAGGAAGTCACATAACCCCACAGTCAACATAGCCATATAATAGGAAGAGGGGGGAGCGAAAACTACCTATGACCTCACTGGAGTCAAGGCCAGATGCGTGCCAAGCAGACCAAGACAACTGGGAACAGCAAATACGAACTGGACACCAGGGGGGTGTCACACAGTAAGGACCAAGTCAAGGGGTGGAGCCATGGAGGAATCTTCTTTACCATTGAGTGTCTTCACCTTGCTGTCCTGCTGCTCCTCTCTGCATGCATGTAAAGAAAATCAGGAGGTGTGGTGCCCTTTCACTCTAGGCAAGCATACTAGCACTATGTCCTTCCAAAAAGCAAATGGTGGCTTTGTAGGAGCTCACAACTCACCTGAGGGTCCCAGCCCATAGGCAGAAGACCACACCTTAGAGAGTTCTTTAGGAGTACCTGACTGATCAGAATGGCTGTGCTAGATACCTTTACACTAAGGCCAGCTGGGAAAGTGGTAGCAGGCCATTTATTCACCATAAGAACATTATTTGTTGCCACAAGAGGCATCAATGGACAATAGCTTTCTTGATACCCTTTGTTGCAAACAGTAAAGCATCCCTTTTGGGATTTCAGCCCAGAGCTAGTGCAGGGATGGCAACTAAGCCTTTGCACTGGTACACACCTCAGAGATACACTGGCATGGTGGTGACTGAAACTTTAGAGAAAGGGGTTTTTGCCCAAACAACAACGGATGAAAACAAACATTGTTACAACATATTATCACTGCTCTGCTCAGAATCATCTCCGGCACTGCACTGCACTGCACTGCACAAGCAGTGACCTGGATTCTCCACACCTCCACACCTCTCTCACAAAGCACAGGATAAATATGCACAAGGACAATAAGTCATACAGATTGCATGACAGATAGGGGATATGGAGAACAAGGATTGTTGGGATGAATTGCAGCAGGTAGCCACAAGTAACCCCATTAATACAGTGAAGAAATACCCAGGGGAATGCTGGGCAAACTTAATGGAGCCTGGAGCAGCCTATCAGCATGAGTGACCCACCTCTCGGTTCCTTGGGGTTGGCTCTTTTCTCTGCTGGCAGAGTAAATATACTGACCAAGTAAGCTGGAATCACTCCAGCATAAGTAACACACTGGACTGGTTAACCTTGGGATTACTCTCTAACAGTGAAATCCTAAAGAGATGTACCCCCTTCTTCTTCTTTTTTAAAAACAATTTTATTTGGATATAACATCAAGTCAACCAATATAACATTTTAGCATCCATCTTATATCCTTTTCTCCCCATCTCTCCCCCCTTCCGGCTTCCCGCAGTGCTCCCACCTCCCTTCCAAATCTTCTATTTTCTTCTCTCTTCTCCCCACATCAATAATTAAACTTATACGGTAACATTTCTTTAAGCTATTATTCTTACACATTTGAACTAACTCTAAATATCCTTCTATCTCTAATAGTTATCAAAGCAAAATAGATTATTCTTCACATCCCAATATTTCTCCAGATATTCTTTAAGATCTATCCAGTCTGCAAAAAATTCTTCCGCTTCCTGATTCTTGAGATGCACCCCCTTCTAAACCCACTGGTTTCCATGGAGTTAGAAGGGGAATGGAGATGGGACCAGTTGGGTTGATGTACAGAGTAAGGTAAGTTTAAACCATGGTAAGCATAAATTAGACAAGAGTTCCAACTAAAAGACTATATTTCTAACATCAGTACTAGGCAACAAAGCAGTTATACATACATGCCCCAGAAATCCAAGATTTCAATATGTTCTGTTAAGTGATAGCATTAATCATTCTTCTGCCACAAGAACTGTTATTATTATTAGCTGAAATTCATATGAAAGATAGAAATCCAACAATAACCAAATGCTTATAAGTCGGTATTTTGTGAGTGTTGGCAGAGTAATTAACACAGCAACGGTGCACAACCTGATTAAAGAGCAGATAAAGGTTTATTTAGGAATTAACATACTTGATAGAAAAGAGGAGAGGCAGAGATAGGCTCCTAACTACATTTCTAGCTAAGAGGCAGGCTAAGATTGGGTATGGAACTTCCAAGAAGGGGGACATTACCCTGAGAGTAGCAATCTGGAGACAGACAAGGCATGGCACTTAAAAGGAGAGAAGGTGCTGACCTCACTATGCTAATTGTCTTCTTGCTGCCCCCTGCAGGGTCTTCTCTTCTTCTCTGTACACCAGACATTGCCTTTTCCAACAGTTAGCCTGCTGCTTTAAATTGTTGCCTGATTCTAAGCACATACTCTAAAGATGCTAACGCTTGCACCATCTGACCCGTCTTCCTTACTCATTAGCTAGGATCAAGAGTCAGTGACAGAAGAGAACTGACACCTTCTGCTGGGTAATTCTTCAAACGGAAACCTCTTTGCCCTCTGCAGTACCAACATGTGACCAGGGGGGAGGGGAGGAACAAGAAACAATTCTCCTTGCTTAACACCCCTCTTGCCCTCACCTACTGTCGTCATTGCATCCGGACAACATCAGGTGAGGAGCCCGCAATTCAAAAGGAAATTTTATTTAAGCTATAAAATAGAGACTAAGGAATAGTATAGAACTTGAGAAGCTTGCCACGTTTGTTCAACAAATCCTTCTCTCTAGTAAAAGCACCGCCCACAATGGATTGTAAAAGACAGGAAATGCTGTGAAACATCTTTAGTCAGTCACCTAAAAGCAAGAAGTGTTTGCACTGGGGTTGATGTCGGTGGCTTCTGTTTTCTCTCCCCAGACTCCGGAACACAAAAACTAACAGCCAATCATATGGAGCACAATCCTATTCCAGTTGAAGTCCGTTGATTTCAGTGAGCTTACATTGGAGAAATTCAGCACAGGATTACAGTGTAAATTACTTTGTCTTTCATGAATTCAAAGGGAAAGGGGCAAGCAGATACTGGAAAAAATGCAAAACTCTAAGATGTATCAAGTTTCAAGATCTGTACATCAAAGCTTAAAACTTAAGTATATTCGCAAACCTGAACATTCTTCAACCCTTGGCCAATATGTGTCACTCTTATCAAAATGAGGAAAGCTGCATTTGAAGTGGCTTGTTTGTAGTCATCCCCCTCCCCCCAGCATAAACAGCCTTATTGGCCCATGAAAAATCCAGAACAAGAAAGAAAAACCATGTCATAGCCTTTATTTCAGCCTACCTAATAAAAGGTATTACGTGGATTTTGTTCCCTATCTGTAGGCAGCCAGAATTCGAAGAAGCCTTAAAGCATTATAAAAAATAAATACATGAATCAAGCCCAGTATTTGCTATGCTTAATCAATGAGGTGAAGAGAAAAAAACAACTTGTATTTCTTTTTAAAAGTTACTTTTGTACTTCTATGAAAAAGCCATAAATTTTTCTTATCACTTACTTAACAAACTTGTCCACATGAGACATGGATGCTTCGTAGTTTTTCCCACCAAACTCTTGACAGTGTAGTGCCATGAACTGTGGCTTGTGTGTATGCACAACCTGGAAAATAAAGCAAACTATGAGCAAAGCCACAGCTCTGAAAATAACAGGCAAACAGAACACGAGCACTAGAAGTTTATGTTCTACAAACAAAGCATCAAAAGAACAAAACTTCTAATCACACAGTTATTCCTATAAGTTCAATGTTTAAACACCTTCAAACATATAATGTGTGAATGCATTACAAATCAAACAAGCAAGCCGGGCTTTTTCATGCACTGTGTTGTGAGTTTCTAGATTCCAAATCTAAGACATTTTTAACAGGTTACATTTTTTGACACAAATGTAGTCTCAGTGTGGGAAAAGGTGACACGCAAAGCAGCCTTCACTTCAACATGGGTAATCGAGCGGCACTTATTTATACATTTTGTACAATATAGTCATAGGACTAATCTTCATAATCAGAGGAACCTAAGTTATAGCAAACTATTGACCAGAATCTGGTCTGATTTGAGAGAAAGGTATTTGTGTCCTTCTTCTTAATAGGTATTTATCATCTAAAAAAAAAAGTTCAGTTTTTTCCTGGTAGACGGGGACCAGAAAACTACCTTGTATGGGTATAAAGTGCTCTCCAGTCACAGTGGACTTATGGCAACCCCAACAAAGAACTTTCAAGGCAGGTAAGAAGCAGAGCAGTGGTGTAGCTAGCATATTGACCCCCAGAGTGGATAATTTTTTAACTCCCCCCTCTTCTATACGGCAATTTTTTCTTTTATTGAACTGTACGATGCCTCCATTCCCACCTGCACCACCCAGGCATAAACCAGTCTAGCTGCCATGATTAGATTTAAAATAACAGGCTGAAGCTCCCTCGGACACATAAGTCTGAAATCATAGGAATTTCTGTACCAAGACTGAAACTGATTAATTCAGGAAGGGGATTTGGAGAACAAGCAGCAGGCAGCGAAAGGAAGTGGAGAAAGATCTTCTCCACCAGCCCCTTCTGTTATTTCTGTGGGATTCAACCCGCTGTGACCCTCCCCTCAAAATGTTTTACACAGAATGCAGAATTTCAAAAGCTGTAACCTCAGCGCATTGCAAAACAAGAGAGGTGTCACTCACACACCCAGGCCAACGTGAGAAGACAGAAATAAGACAGGCAAGGGAAGACTAAAGGACTTTTTCTTCCTATATAGCTTTTGGAATTGACAACATGTTGGGCAACAAGACTGCAGGGAGTGCTCTTGGATGATGGTTATTATGAGCAAGAGCAATAAAGCAGCTTCCTATGGGATGCCTTAGACGAGCACCATTAAAGCAGACTGCCAGTAACACTAGAATGTAGTGCTAGATGGAGCACAGGTGCCACGAGTAAGGGAGCTGTGAGGCATACCAGATGGCAGCAGGAGAGCCCACCCTTCTTAATAGGTATTTATCATCTAAAAAAAATGTTCAGTTTTTTCCTGGTAGATGGGGACTGGAAAACTACCTTGTACGGGTATAAAGTGCTCTCAAGTCACAGTGGACTTATAGCAACCCCAACAAGGAACTTTCAAGGCAGGTAAGAAGCAGAGCAGTGGCGTAGCTAGCATATTTGACCCCCAGAGTGGACTGCACGATGCCTCCATTCCCGCCTGCACCACCCAGGCATAAACCAGCCTAGCCGCCATGATTAGATTTAAAATAACAGGCTGAAGCTCCCTCGGACACATAAGTCTGAAATCATAGGAATTTCTGTACCAAGACTGAAACTGATTAATTCAGGAAGGGGATTTGGAGAACAAGCAGCAGGCAGCGAAAGGAAGTGGAGAAAGATCTTCTCCACCAGCCCCTTCTGTTATTTCTGTGGGATTCAACCCGCTGTGACCCTCCCCTCAAAATGTTTTACACAGAATGCAGAATTTCAAAAGCTGTAACCTCAGCGCATTGCAAAACAAGAGAGGTGTCACTCACACACCCAGGCCAACGTGAGAAGACAGAAATAAGACAGGCAAGGGAAGACTAAAGGACTTTTTCTTCCTATATAGCTTTTGG
>NW_015176453.1:806782-843169 GCF_001447785.1 Gekko japonicus | reverse complement strand
AGAGGATGGGGAGGGGGAGGACGAGGAGGAGGAGAAGAAGATTTTTAAACTGCCCTCCCCTGTAAATATAGGGTTCAAGGCGGTGTAAACAGTAAAATACATTCATATAATAAATACATAATTAAAACTGTTAAAATACATAAAAAACACAACAATTAGCCTAATAGATGACACTAGGAACTTCCAGTCGTGCCACTGCCTCACAGGGAGAGGCAGAGAGTAGGAGTGCCAGACAGATGGAACCATCACTGTCCTCAACCAAACGCCTGGAGGAACATCTCTGCCTTACAATCCCTGTGGAACTGCATAGATGTTGTTTGACAGAGAGTTCCACCAGGCTGGAGCCAGGGTGGAAAACACCCTGGCTCTGGTAAAGGGCCGCCTGATGTCTCTCGGGCCACACCATTGACATGGGCTTGGATATACACTGTAAACACTCTACAACATCAATGGGCACTTTTGGCAAAAAGATTGGCTACCAGTTGAGGTAAAGGGCATTTTATGCTATCTGGGTTTTTTTTAACACCTCCTCCTCCCTTCAGCTTTTGGGAACTGTCATACATATGAAACTGGCCCTGGCTGGCGACCACAAAGAGGCAGTTTTGCTGTGTGCAAATTCAGAATATGATAGGGTAGGTGGCTGAGGGGGAAATCATCAGCAGGTCTATTCAGAAGTCCCATTTTCATTGATAGGGTTTATTCCTATGAAAGAAAGCGTTCCCAGGATTCCAGCCTGCTTGTGCTCACCAGAAATACAGAACAAAGACAAAACAAGCAAAACAGGAGGAAATACTGATGAGGACACCTCCGCCTTCCTTACTGCTTTCTAAGGGTTCCAAAGAACAGCCAAGTAATTGATAATGTCCATACGGAATCGGCTGTAGAAATGAACAAATTGTCCTCTTGCTCTAGGAACCAGATTGGGTCTTTCCTATTATGACAGCCCACTCAAGATAAGATGCCAAAAGCATGTACTGAAATTGGCACAAAAATTAAAGCCTGAAAAACTTGGGAGGGGGGGTGGACATTGATATTTTTTTTTACCTTTGTGTTTCAAGATCTTTAGCTACCCTTTCATGTATTCAAGCTGTCTCCAAAACAAAACAGAACTCAAAACTTGTTTCTCTAATCTGCACAGATGGGAGATGTAAACACATATATAGAATACCAGCCTGATACCCGTGCTTTGCTACGGTATTTATGTTCCAGAAATCCAGTTATAATACTGATGATGTGAAGTCTGAAATGTAACATTTGTTGTAGGGTTTCTAATGAGAAGATTGTAGTGTAAAAAAATTAAGTGAGGCATGCGTACTTTTTTTCTCTCTACTGAAGGACCTCTCTGTAGATCTGCCCTCAAATGCTAGGATCACCAGGCTGCTTGGTGAGCTAACTCTGGAGCAGGCAACATAGAACTGTCCATTTAAGAAGCAGTCATCTGTGTCGTGAACTCCTGACACCTTTCACAAAAGTGATGGCCTTTCTACTTGTGTTCCTGGATTGTTTTGCTCATATGGAGACAGTGTTGTTCTGAACACCTCAGGGTGATCTCACTGGTACTTGGTCTACGCAGCTCAGTGCCCCACAGGAGTACTATGTGCAAAAGTCTTTGCTGCATTCCTAAGTTGCCTCCTCCTTGTAGCGTTGGTGTATCTGGCTCGATGTTTGCCAGGAGCTTTCTTGGGGGCAGTAAGAGGTGAGAGATGTAAGGGGGAGTTGGTGTGAGGGAGTGATGATGTGGTAGACATTTCTTCAGGTTCATGAAGGAGGCATGCATCAAAATGGCTCCTAGAAAGGTCCCCATGAACATTCTCCCCATGAACATTCATTAACTCAATTGCCATGCTGGCTTTTTTGAAAAATAGGGTGGCCAAGTCTTACCGTCTTAATAACGGGGGAGTCCTGGACCCGGTCAGGAGTTCTTTCGTGATGACGAGCCATAGAGTTTTCAGGCTGGTTGCTAGAGTGTCGCCTGGCGATGTGCCCAGCATGATGACGTCATTTCTGGGTGACGTCATCGTGCCGGGCATATCGGCCCAATCTGGCCACTTTGGGGGTGGGGTTCCCCTCGTCAGCCGGATCCGGACTGGCGGGTTGGGGGCCCTTTCGGCTGGGAACCTGGCAACCCTATTGAAAAATGTCTATTCAGGAGTCTTGAATTGCTGATTTCTGTAACTCTCCTCAACTGTCTGCAGTCTCTTCTAACAATCGGGGGAACACATTTTGCCCCTTTTTTACCCCCTTAGGGTAACCCCACTTTTTTTTTTTTTTTTTTTTAGAGCTTTGTGGAATGTGGGAATGTGCTGTGTTCTGGGAGCCTGGGCCCCACCTGTGCTATGAACTCAGTCTCTTTTAAAATTCTGGCTAGATGGTATAGAACACCATTAAAATTAAAACACATTAGTAGAACAAGAGTCCAGCGGCACCTTCAAGACCATCAAAGGTTTATTCAGGGGTCATTTCGTAGAAAAAGAGGTGCAGGAGCTCATTAGCATAACTTATTTGCATATGCCACACCCCCTGACGGCAGCGTCCCTGATGGATTAAAGTGCCCTGGTCCTGCTCCTACACCTGACAGACACCCGCCTGTCTGGTGTTGGGGGGGATTATGTTTAAAGGTATCAAGGAGGCTGGGCCAGCAGCAGGGCTAAGGCAATCCTGCTGAGCAAACCTCCCCGGTGGTTGTAAGCATCCCGCATCTGCTCCTACACCTGACAGGCAGCTGCCTGTCCAGTGTAGGAGGGGGAAGAGGGAGGAGTATTAGAAGCTACTTTGAAGGCGGGGCTGGCAGGATCACTAAGGTGTTACTGCTAGGGCGGGCTCCCTTGTGACTTTAAGCATCCTGCAACCACTGCTGCACCTGACAGACAACTGCCTGTTAGGTGTAGGAGGTAGGGGGAGTGTGCTGGAAGCCATCAGAGAGGCTGGACCAGCAGCTTTGCTTCACTTCACAGGTGGTTGTTGGTCACTCCTGATTTCCTCAACTGTCATTAGCTGTCTGCAGTCCCTTGTAACTGTTGGGGGGGGGGTTACCTCAGAACACTGAGCTCTGCAGCTGACCAATCAGAGAGTGGGGGGGGTGCAGAGAGGCAGCTGCCTGGCAGCTGCATAGGAATCAATGGGGGGAGGACATTTCCCCCCTTTTGACCCACTTAGAGGTCGAATTTCTAAAAATCCCTTCTTAGCAAGCACCTACGCTACGGTAGGAGCGCTCTACCCAAATTTATATATATATATACATTTTATTTTTCATGTGTTTGAACATATTTGTTTGACACTTTCTAGCACCATGTGGCCCCAAAGCCTCTTAGAAAAAAAACTGATAAGAACAAAACTGCAACTAAGTACAACTATAATTTACTAAATATTAAAATATAGCAATCTAAACCAATACACACTTGGCCAGCAATTGGCTAAAATCCAGCAGGAACCCACCAAAATACCTCCTTCACATAAAATATCAGCTACAGTTACCCAACAATTCTTATTCATTTTTACCAAATGCTTGCTCAAAAAAAAAGGTAGGTTTTTAGCCTCATAAATATTAGAAATAAAAGAGCCGAGTATACCTCAGAGGGAAAGGACATTCTGTATTCCCAGTGCCACCAATAAGAAGACCCTGTCGTTTGTTGCCACTTAAAATTCTGAGGGCAGAGATACACCTAACAGAGACTATCCAATGAGCTTAACTTGTACTGGAGAAGGTGGTTCTTAAGGTATTCTGCGTGCAAACTGTTTTGACTTTAAAGGTCAAACCCAGTTCCCACAACTGAGCCCAGAAATGAATTGGTAGCAGCTGGAACAAAATACACCTCACTCTGTCACACTCAAGACAGGAATTGGGCAGTTACATTTTGGACTAACTGAAATCTCTAAGAACTTTTCAAAGGCAGCCCCATGCACAGCATATTATTATTATCTAATCTGGAGGTCACCAGAGCAGATATAACTGTGGCTAAATCAGAGAACTCCAGGAACATATGTAGGTAGTATACCAGCATAAGCCAGTACACTGCATTCCTGGTTATGGTCTACAGACCTGGATCAAGGAATACATCCAAAAGAGCAAACCAGGAGGAGCCCCAACTAGTCGAAATTCCACACTCTTAATCAGCAGAACGCCAAATAACAGCATTTCCATCTTGCCTGGATTAAGCTTCAATTTGTTGACCCTCATCCAGCCCATCTCTCCCTTGAAATACTGATTCAGCAACTCTGTAGAATTATATTACTGTCATGTGAAGATCCCTCCAATGCTGCAGGCTTTCAAAAATAAAGCATGTGAAGTAATCCATCTGACATGCTGATCCAAAGCATGCTGGCCCAATGGAATTTGCTTCCAATAAAACCACCTTGAGATTGGGCGTAGGGTTGCCAAATCAGCCCGGGGGGCGGGGAACCCCCCGCTTCCGTGGCCCGATTTCCGCCGCAGGGGAATTCCAGCCCGGGGGGAACCATATGGTTTTCCCCTCCGACGAGCTCAGCCACGCCCCCAACGTCAGCACGTCGCCCGTCACTTCCGGCAACGTGCTGCCAGCGCGCATGCGCGCGCACACATCCGCATGACTCCCAGACCGCGGCGACG
Organism: Gekko japonicus; assembly: GCF_001447785.1. Taxonomy (NCBI): domain Eukaryota; kingdom Metazoa; phylum Chordata; class Lepidosauria; order Squamata; family Gekkonidae; genus Gekko; species Gekko japonicus. Next base: position 838,584 of record NW_015176453.1, on the reverse strand, counting down.
CTCCCCCGCCGTGGGGGGAAGAAGATTTGGCAACCCTAGATTGGGGTATAAAAGAAGTACATTTTGTAATGCAAGATCCGGATAAGAATTCAAATGGCACAAATACCAATAATACAAAGATAATGCTTTCTATTCCCTTGTCCTACTGTTACACTCCTAGCCTTGGATAAATATCCACTGCCCTCTTAGTGGGTGGTTTTGACCACAAATACCACTGGCTATTCCTCTGCACATCTGCTTGCAGTTATAATACATGGTTGCAATTCACTAGAAATGGCTATTTCCACACAAGCCACACTAAAAGGAAAGAAGGGCACACAGCAGTTAGACATTTATAGAATATGACAAAACACAGCACACAGAAATGACAGCGGTCTCCCCCCTCCCACACCAGCTTTAATGCTTCCAAAATATCTCAGCATGTGCCGTAATGAATATGTACACATCATTCTGTTTCCTTTCTAGAAGCAAATAACACACCCTGAAAGGACTTCAGTACATGTTTTAAAGACTTACATAATATTTTAGAAATAAAACCACAGAGCAAATAGCAAGCACAAATGTCCTCAGTGCCAAGCACAAATGCCCACTGACTACATCACTGCTTAACGGGATGTGCCTTACAAACACTTGTGCTGGCAATTATGTTAGAATTTATAATTACAGCCACATTTTGTGGGAAGTTAAAAATTTTAGCTCTTTAAAAAGACTAGGAATATGAGCACGGTGGCATAGTTGTTCAAATTTAGGATGCTGCCACTTGTGCCTCTGCATCTTCCTCTAATGAATTCTACTACTGCTTGCAAAGCACAAAACCACTCCTGGCTGATAGAACAAAGCCTCCTTCTGCTGATCCAAGCCTGGTGCAAATGTAGGAGTCACAAACACCTTCTCCATCTATGTTGCCATATTCTCTGCATCGTGAGCCGCTGGCTGCATCATTCTAAAGAGAGCCTTGTGCTTTCAAGGACTATTAGGTCACTATTCAACTGGTGTAGATGTTATTCATGCGTGGTCGCAAAACCATTTGTGGCGTGTATTGTTTATAGTTGTAATTAGAACAGTATAAGAAGACGGAAGTCTCTAGTGTAATTTGTACAGTGTGACAGATTTTTCTGTCTATTTGTTTGAATAACTGCATTCTTTGTATTTCCATTTTCATGGGGTTGTCATATTCCCACTGGGGGCAGGAGATTTCTGGCCCCAGCTCCTGTGGCCAGGGAAAAAAAATTAAGAATGGCATCAGGTGAGAGCATTACTTCACTTCTGGGGAAAACACGGGAGTGATGTCACACCGTCATCCGACAGCACCCCATATCCCTGCCGCCGCCAGACTCCTGCTGTATTCCACTGTATGCATGTCTGGCGTGCTGATCACTATTGCATGGTTAATTTTATGTCCCAAGCTTTTATAAAGCAGAGATATCTGTACATTCCATTCGCTAAATAATCAGATGGGTTGCCAGCTTTCTAAAAATTAGGATTTATGTTTCAGCTGCTGAGCAAGTACTCTGATCATTTAGATGCCTATGTCAGTCAGTCAGTCAGGGAGGCCCAACTATCACCATTACCATATATTATGCTATGAGGTAAGTAGGAGCAAGCCCTTATTTAGTTCTGTTCTGCAAGGAGAGGGTGGTTGAAGACTTATTTAAAAAAAAACATTGGAAGTTTATAACCAGTGGGCTAAACATAAAGCTTGTACCACCACTGAAACCTAATCATATGCAATACCTTCCAGTACAAAATATAAAGTTGAATGCAGTGAGCAATCTAAAAACTTGGTCTGTTGGAGATCAGCAGTGTTATCCATCACCCTGAAATAAATTAATTAAAGCAAACAGCCTGTCGGACAAAATGGTAACAGAAAGCATGTCACTTTGCTGGCATATCATTAACAAAGCATTTGAATCTGACTCCCAATATTCCACTGTCCATCTATCTCCGAGGCAGGGCTAGCAGCACATTTAAAAAAACAACAAAAAGAAAAACAGACATCAATCACATCAAGAACAGGATTGGGCCCTAGACAAACACACAAATGCAAAGCATGTTTACTTTTTATTGCAACCAAGCTTGAAACCAGGCCAACTTTCTTTCCCCCATCAACATACTGTAAATTTAGCATGACAGAGCTAGTCAAATTATGAGGAGCTCCTACACAGGAAGAAAAAAATTTAAATGCTGCGAACATGAGGAGAAATTGACTGCCAGCCCCATGCTTCGCAGCAGCAGGATGCCAATTCTGTGGGAAAGAGCCAAGCCACTGAGCCCTGTCCACATTATAGGTCTGTCATTTACAGTTCAATCTGAAGCACGGTCAATGAGCTTAGAAGGGCGTAAGTCCATTTAGGACTGCACTGTTAAACAGTTTCCCAGCTACATAGGAGCTGATCACTGATAGGTCCGGCCCACACAGCTGGAACAAGAAGACTCCTGTAACTGCCACAAATGCTCTTAAATGTGCCTTTTTTACTTTTGCCAATTTAATCATGAACCTATCAAAGAATAAGCCTTTTGAGCCTTCCTGTGAATATTTCCCCAGCCCAACCACCTTTGCCCTTCTTCACAGAAACTTAAAATATTGCTCCCAAGTCAATATCCCTTACCTCAGTTTGTCACATGAGCATTTACAAACCAGCTCTTGTAAGTTTTCTACTTCCCACAACATGCACACACCTGTAGAGTGACAGACTAGGATCTAGGAGACTCGGGTTCAAAGCACCACTCTTCCACGGGAGCCTGCCAGTCACACGGTCAGCCTAATCTACCTCACAGAGTTTTTAGGAGAAAATGGAGGAGAGAACAAGGTAGGTCGCTTTGAGTCTCCGCTGGGAAGAAAGGCGGCATACAAATTAACTAAATAAAATAAACAAATAAATGAATATGGCGATTGCTGCTATTTATTAAAGGCTATTTTAGGAAGCTTTGAAATGGAAGCAAGAACCAAGCAAATAACAAGCATTATGATGCCTATAACAAGAGTAGACTGAAAACTAGGGATGTTCAAGAGTGCCAAAAAAAAAGTCCTCTTGGATCACTATCCTGTTTCCAACAGAGGCCAGCCAGATGTTTCCAGGAAGTCTACAAGCTGGGTACAAAGACAACAGTCCCCCCCCTCCGATTATTTGTCAACTCATTCCAGAGGCATCCTGTCTCTAAACAATGAGGTTATTCCATTCTTTGATAAAATGCAAACCTACAGTTACAAATTTGAGATGTAATTTCTAAAAATACCTTGATTTAAAAAAAAATTGTAATGGTTGTTAAGGAGTCGGACAGAAGTAATATTACATCAACATTTCTCAGCCTTACATTAGAAAGAGTCCACAGTAAGACATTTTAGTTAACTTCTCGTGGAAACACACAATGAAAAAAGCCTCAATAAGTCATTTCATCGCTACAATAATAAAACATTTAACATAATAAAGAAATATTAGTTGATGCAAATCAGTGGAGGAGGAGAAGAGTTAGTTATTATACCCTGCTTTTCACTACCCAAAGGAGTCTCAGAGCGGCTTACAACTGCCTTCCTCTCCTCACAACAGGCAATCTGTGAGGCAGGTGGGGCTGAAAGAGTTCTGAGAGGACTGACCCAAGGTCACCCAGCTGGCTTCATGTGAAAGAGTGGGGAATCAAACCCAGTTCTCCAGATGATAGAGTCCGCCACTCTTAACCACTACACCACACTGGCTTTCAGTGCCACCATTTAGCTTCACCTAGATTTCACCAAGTAGCTTCACTGACTAGTGATTTAAATCATGATTTAAATCAAATCCACCCTGAGAGGCACTAACCCTCTGAATCCCAGCGCCTGGAGGCAACATCAGGGGAAGGCCTCAGCCTCTATGCCCTGTTGTTGGCGGTCCCGAGGAAGTGGTTGGCCACTTTGTGAGACAGGATGCTGGACTAGATGGCCTACTATTCTGATCCCTTCTTATGTTCTTGTTCTTAACAAAATTCAGGTACACAAAGATGTGCTGCCTTCTTCCAGCACAGCTGTACCCTGGTGCATCAGTCAGCCAGAAGTCAAGGGTGGCTGCGCAGATGCATCAAGCTTTATCTCCCAGGAATTGGACTGGGAAACAGAAGGAGACGGGGGTTCTGTGCTGTTCCCGCCATTTACCCACCCGCCAGCCAGCCAGCCAGACTTGGCTGGGGCTTGCTGATTCAGCAGCAGGGCAACTAAGCGAGCAGGCAGGTGCTGCACAGCACCCTCTCTCCTTCCATGTCCCGGTCCAATTCTGAGTCTGGCCTTGTCTCAGCTGCCTACTAGCGAAGTGGCTGGACGGGTGCTGAGCTAAGGCCGCCAACGCTCAGTATGAGGCAGCTTTATGTGTTCATAATGACAAAGGCAGACATATAAAAAAAAAATCAATCCCCCCTTTCTCAATGGTATTTCAAGTTACACTACGCAGTCCCCAAAATTGTATCCAGCAGTTACTCTATAAACTCTAACTCTATCTACTTAGCTTGCTACATGTCAATGGCAAGAAACTCCCATAAGAACATATGACATAAGAGGAGCCATGCTGGATCAGGCCAATGGCCCATCCAGTCCAACACTCTGTGTCACGCAGTGGCTAGAACCCAGGAGGTCCACCAGTGGGGCCAGAACTCCAGAAGCCCTTCCACCGTGCCCCCCAAGCACCAAGAATACAGAGCTTCACTACCCCAGACATAGTGTTCCATCTATGCCTTGTGGCTAATAGACACTGATGGACTTCTGTTCCACATGTTTATCCAATCCCCCCTTGCTTGTCTATGCTTGTAGCTGCCACCACTTCCTGCGGCAGTGAATTCTCTGTGTTAATTACTCTGTGGGTGAAAAAGTACTTCCTTTTATCTGTTCTAAACCTACTGCTCATCAATTTCAGCGAGTGACCATGAGTTCTTCTATTGTGAGAAAGGGAGAAAAGTACTTCTTTCTCTGCTTTCTCTATCCCATGTATAATTTTGTAAACCTCTATCATGTCACTCCTCAGTCATCATTTCTGCAAACTAAAGAGCCCTAACCTCTTTAACCTTCCTTCATAGGGAAAGGGCTCCATCCCCATAATCATTTCAATTGCCCTTTTCTGCACTTTTTCCAATGCTATAATATCTATTCTGAGGTGCGGTGACCAGAACTGTACAGAGTATTCCAAATGAGGCCACACCATAGATTTATACAGGGACACTATGATACTGGCTGATTTGTTTTCAATTGCCTTCCTAACAATTCCCAGCACAGCATTTGTTTTTTTCACTGCAACCACACACTGAGTCAACATTTTCAGTGAGCTATTTACCATGACTCCAAGATCTCTCTCCTGGTAACTTGCCACCAGTTCAGACCCCATCAACATATATTTATAGTTGGGATTTTTGGCTCCAATGTGCATTACTTTGCACTTGCTTACAATGAACTTCATTTCCCATGCTGATGCCCACTCTGCCAGATCCCACTGGAGCGCCTCACAGTCTTCCATGTTTTTCACTACCCTGAACAACTTTATGTCATCTGCAAACTTGGCCATTTCACTGCTTACTCCCAATTCCAAAAAATTAATGAACAAGTTAAAGAGTACCGGACCCAGTATCAAGTCCTGCAGTACCCCACTGCTTACCACCTTCCACTGTGAAATCTGCCCATTTATACTCTCTGTTTCCTGTTAATTAACCAGTTTTGAATCCACAAGAGGACTTGTCCTCTTATCCCATGACTGCCGAGTTTACTCAGGAACTTTTGATGAGGAACTTTATCACAGGCTTTCTAGAAGTCTAGGTAAACAACATCTATTGGGTCACCCTTGTCCACATGCTTGTTCACCCCCTCAAAGAACTCTAAAAGGTTAGTAAGACAAGATCTTCCCTTACAGAATCCATGCTGATTCTTCCTCAATAGCTTTTGTTCATCCATGTGCCTACTAATCCTACTTTTAATAGAATCTATCTTTAGATGGACAGAATCTATTCTGTCTTTAATAGATGACCTACTTCCCATCCCTTCTTTCTTTTTGTTTTAAATCTCTGCGAAATTGTAGCATCTGTTGAAGTGGCTTTAACGATATTTTATCTTTCTGCAACCTTATATACCCCCCCATTTCAAGTATTCCCTTATTTAATGGCTATATCTGAGAGATGTGCGGCTCTCAGAACTCAGGTTCCCAGAGCTAAGCTGTCCAGCCATCCCTAATTCTGTAGCCAGCAGACCTCTAAGTTGATTCAAGAAAAATTAGTTAGAAATTAGGGTTGCCAGTTCTAGGTTGAGAAATTCCTGGAGCTTTCGGGGTGGAGGTTAGGAAGCACATGGTCTGGAGAGCAGAGGGAGCTCAGAGGGGACCTGATGCCACCCAACCCATTTCCAGGATCACATTGTATTTTCTCAGCCATCTCACAACTCATGGTCCCTTGTAAATGTCAATCCTCTGTCAACGAAGGCAGCAGCACAATGTTGCCTTATTAAGGGAATAATTTTCTTTCAAATGACATTCTTGGTTTTTGAGCTACAGCGAAGACACACAAAGGCAGCCTGCGCATGGATTCAGGGAATCATACTACCCACGTTTATATTAAGTGCTTCTCAGCAGTCTGCTGTTGCCACGCTATCAACAGTGAGTATCTCCAACTTTGTTCAGACAATGTTCTGTTTGTTCTCTCTCTTCACAAAACTTTGGCATCTCTCCCCTATTCTTGACTCTATAAGCCATAAAGTGCTCCCTAAATCCTATGTCTTACACATTGCAAGTGATACTGTAATCAGCTTAATACAAGCAAGAAAGCTCAAACAATTATTTTTCCACTGTTGGGGGAAAAGGGTAATCAGGAAACATGTTCAGTGGCAGAAGACTGAGGTAGTGTTTCCTTAAAGCACAAATGTTCCTGCAGGTAATAGTTGGAAAGATACTAATTTTCTTTTGCAAATTGAGAAACTGAGGCAAACCAATAAAAATGGTCTAAACATGACAGAATGTACTTCCCTGGAATAAACTGCTCCTAAGAACTGTAATCCTCAGTTTGTTGTAGCTCTAGCAAGCAACACAAATTTGTCTTTTTTACTGCATATATTGAATTTTAAAAAACTATTCTCTAGTCATAGGTATATGGATAAAAAGAAACATAATTAGTTACATTCAAAAGATAATTGTTTTTTAAAATGGAATTTGGTATAATATTTAAAAATGAAAAAAGAGATCAAAGAAGACAGAGGACATTCTTACAGATCTCATCATGATGTATTCAAAATCAGCATTCCCACATAAATATAACAAAAAGATGTAGCTCTTTGGTGAAAGATAACTATATGGAACTTGTGTTAAAAATTTAAAAAGATCTGGAAAAATGGAAAAATCTACAAATATCTTTGATGGACAGAATAGCTACAATAAAGATAAATATTCTTCCAAGATTGATTTTTTATTTCAAACAATACCAGTTCTTCAAAATCAACAATACTTTATAAAACTTGAGAAAGTGATGTCACAATTTATATGGCAGGGGAAAAAAGAGTAAAAACAAAAGTTTTACAAGATGTTAAAGAAAGAGCTAGATTTGCATTATCAGATTGGCTTTTATACTATAGAGCAGCAGCACTGTCTCAGTTAAAAGAATGGATCACATTAGAAAATACTAGACTATTAACTTTAGAGGGACATGACCTACTACTGGTTTGGCATGCATTTATGTGGTATGGAAAGTCAGATATACATAAATATTTTAAACAACATTTGGTTAGGAAATCCTTACTGATGGTATGGGAAAACATTAAAAGGTTATTTTATACTACCCAAATGGGTCTCACCACTTGAAGCTTTTACAAACCCTAACCTAATGCAAAAAAAGATGTTGAGATATGAAGATTTCTTGGACAATAAAAATGAATTCAAATCAACAGAAAAACTTAACAAGAGATTAATATAGGTTGGTGGGAAAGGGTACAAACAGAGTCGAGATTCACTAAAGATAAGCCATTGGGTTTTTATACAAATATAACGGAAATGGATAAGGTATTGCTACATACTGATAAACTGATTAAGAAATTGTATATAATAATGTTAGAAGATAAAACACAGGATGAAATAGTTTAAAACTGTATGGTTAAATGGGTACAAAATCTGGGTCGTAATATTGATTTAGACCAATGGTTACGTGCAGGGCTCTTTTTGTAGCAGGAACTCCTTTGCATATTAGGTGACACACCCCTAATCAGTGTTCCCTCTAAGCTGAGTTAGTGTGAGCTAGCTCACAGTTTTTTAGCTTCTGGCTCACAGATTTTTGTCTTAGGATGGCTTCAGAGCAAATGAATTTATGCAGTAGCTAAATTGTTTGCTCACAACTTTAATGCCAATAGCTCACAAAGTAGAATTTTTGCTCACAAGACTCCACAGCTTAGAGGGATCATTGCCCCTAATGTAGCCAATCCTCCAAGAGCTTACAGTAGCCCCTGTACATGTATGGAAAACAAATGTAAAGATCACTAAAGCAACTTCTTTTAAAGAAAAAATATATAAAATGTTTTATAGATGGTATATTACCCCAGATAAGCTAGCTAAATTTTATCCTGATGTACCAAATGATTGTCGTAAATGTCAAAATATTGTTGGCTCATTTTTTCATATGTGGCGGACATGTGATAAAGTTAAAAAATATTGGTCTTAGATACATGAACTGTTACAAAAAGTGTTAAAAACTACTGTCCCTTACACACCAGAATTGTTTTTACTGAATATAGCATCAGAGAAATACAAAAACCAAGACTTTTATCTCATTACACATATCGTGACAGCGGCAAGATTATTATATGCTAAACACTGGAGAAGAAGTGAAGTTCCTTCAAAGGAAGGTTATAAATAAAATACTGGAAACAGCAGAGATGGATAATCTACCTTCAATCTTGAGAGGAAATAACAAAGAAGATTTTGAGGAAACGTGGTCAGTAATTTTATAAACGGATAGAAGAGCATATCATATAAAATTCCTAGACATATAACCAAAATAAAAAGAAATAAAAATGATATATTTAACTGTGAGCAAAAGGTGCATATTAAAATTATAAGGTGGAAAAAAGAAATGAATTATTTGGTTACAATATGAGGTCAATGACTATGTAAAAAAAGATACAAATGAATCTTCCCCCTATATGATTTTATGTATATTTGTTATTGTTTGTCGTATACATACGAAATAAAAAAAAAATCAGCTTTCCCACATTGGCAAGCAACTGATGAATAAGGGGTGTGTGAGAGTATAAGGGCAGCTCCAAGTGCTCAGTTAGTTTTCACAGCATTCTGCGCCACCATCTTAAGGACAAATAAAATTAAATTAAAATCCCATCAGTAAAAATCAACACAGGTGATCTGAACTGCATTTTCCTTCTGGTTAAATGGTGGTTGCATTTTAACAGGTAAGCGTAGGGCTCTGCATATCAAGCAAGAGAACACAAGTGTCATGATTCACTCCCTTGCAGTATCCGTTCTGCGTATTGGATGTTTTCTTGATTTCTGACTGAGGCACAATTAGAGTCCCAATTGCATCGATCTGTGTTTGCCTGATCTCACATGCAGGTAGTACTGTTTGTAACTGGTAACTCTGAAGCCCATGTAGGAGAGGTACATGAAATATGCCTTTTGGTGGCCTCGGTCTTCTGCCCCAGTAGACCCCACTACACAGCCTTGGCCCAGCAGGCCCTGCTAGGGAGAAAGCTTCAGCAGGGAGACTACTACTTTCTGGAGGCACCAGCTGCTATGGGGAGGGTTCTGGGATTTGCTCCCAATTTCAGATCAGGGGTTCAGTCCAACTGCCCTCTGAAATTATTGCTGTCCATGGTGTCAGTTCAATTAGAGCTAGGGTTGCCAAACCGGTTTTTGGGGGCTTCTACCCGCCGGCAGCCAGCTGGCGGACAGGGGAAGCCCCACCCCCCAAGCCCCAACACCCGCCACCACTCCTTTCCCTTCTCTCTTGAGAGAGAGGAGGGAGAGGGGTGGCTGCGGGCTAGCCAATCGGGCACGCGGAAATGCCGGTTCCCTGCAGTTAAAGGGGCCCCGTTAACTGCAGGGAGCCGGCACCACTGTCGGGCAGGTGGGTGGGTGTCCCCAACGTGATATCATCACATCGGGGATGCCCTGCCCCCTCCAGGAACGCCCCCCCCAAAGTCCCCTGCTGGGAGTGAAGATAGGACTTGGCAACCCTAATTTATGCTTCTTAATGCTCAGACCAAAGTCTCACAACAACAGGCACGTAAGAGTTTATGGGGCAGCATGCCAACATAAGGCCTCAGGACTATGATAGTACATCAAATCAGCAGTTAAAGAAGAACACCTGTCACTTAGATCAATCAACCAGATCAGTCAGTTGACAATACAAATGCAAAAGATGCACTGCAAGATGTTATTGATTTTTAAAAGACCGCTATATTTCCACAGCAGGACCCATTGCCAATAAAGGGCAAGAAAACTGGGCCACTGCAAGAAGCAAACCTTGGCAGTAATACCAGAGTTACAATGTTGATCTCCTTTCTGAAAGAAGAGGGATATGTATGCACACAAGTCCTGGCAGATATTTACAGTACTGGTTTGTTTTCCTGAATTTATATCTAAGCAACTAATTGCTTTACTTCATTATTCCTTTCTGCCGGTGAAGGGGGGGGGAGATCCTGGCCTAAATAGTTTCTCTGCTTCAAACAGCAGGGGGAAGTGGATTAATGACACCCATCTGATATACAGAACCACCACCGCCCCCCCTTTTCTCCAGCCAAACAGGTGACCAGTGGGAGAGGAGAAAGGGTGAACTGAATATCCTCTCATACACCCCAAGAGAGAAGGAACAGGCATTCATCTGAAAGCACAGAGAAGCATGTAATCCAAGCATTTAGTGTCAAGGAATCCTCTGTCAACTCTCTTTCTCTTGCACATGTTTGGAAGGGAGAGGCAAAATGAGTTATCTCTTCCTGCACATGGACTGCTTCTCACCAGATGGGTCAATGGGTCAGCATGTTCAGAACCCATTGCAAGCCATTCTAGTGAAGAAGCAGTGAGGCAGAAATTGGCTTGCAGAGATAACCCATTTTCTCCCTCCTTTAACAGCAACTTGTTCTTAATAAGCCCATATTTCAGGAAGTCCACCAGAGCTATTTCTTCAGAAATAGCTTATTAGGCCACACTTAAAGGACTGGCTCATAGAAATAGCACGCCATATCATGCTGACTGCTATGGTAGAAGCTGCATCTAGCAAGAAAACAGGGCTCTGTGGGCAACATGCATATTTTCTCTTTACTCTACACACACAGGATACCACAAGTTTCCATGATGTCACACACAAGGGCTTGGCTGTAGTCCCAAATACGATAAAACTTGAGCTCTTCTGCCCTCCCCCTCCACACCCCGCCCATAGTTCAACAATACAAACTGTAAGCCTTGTGCTTTCCACTGGAGCTGGAGCTACACCATCACGTACGTCTTTAGCATAAGAAGAATATCCAAGCAGGGCCAGCTAAACTCAAACAATATGCAGTGTTCACCGTATTAATTTAACGCACTACAAATCTTATCAGCTTATCTACCACATAAGTGATATGTTCCATTTCCAGCAGAATTTCTAGTTTAATTCTTAGATTAGTTGTATTTATCTAATTTGCAAGAGAGGCCCTAATGAAGAGTTTGATCGAAAACAATTTTATTTCGTCTTAAACCCAGATCTTACATTTCTGATCTTTGTTAACTTGATTTTATTAATTTGTTTGAGGCTTGAAAGGGGATAGTATGGAAAGAAAGGGGATAGTATGGAAAGAAAGAGAGAGAGAGAAGAAAGAAAGAAAGAGAGAGAAAAAGAAAGAAAGAGAGGAAAGAGAGAGAGAGGAAAGAGAGAAAGAGAGAAAGAGAGAGAGAAAGAGAGAAAGAGAGAGAGAGAGAGAGAGAGAGAGAGAGAGAGAGAGAGAAAGAAAGAGACAAAGAAAGAAAAAAAAAGAAAGAAAGAGAGAGAGAGACACACACACACACACAGAGAGAAACAGAGAGAGAAAGAGACAGAGAGAGAGAGAGAGAGAGAAAGAAAGAGAGAGAGAGAAAGAGACAGAGAGAGAGAGAAAGAAAGAAAGACACACAGAGAGAAACAGAGAGAGAGAGAAAGAAAGAAAGAAAGAGAGAGACACACACACACACAGAGAAAGAGACAGAGAGAGAGAGAGAGAGAGAAAGAAAGAGAGAGAGAGAGAAAGAGACAGAGAGACAGAGAAAGAAAGAAAGAAAGAAAGAAAGAAAGAAAGAAAGAAAGAAAGAAAGAAAGAAAGATCATTACTGTAAACTATATTTATTTAGATATTTATACCCTGGTTTTCCCCCTACTGGGGACCCTAAGCATTTGACAATATAGTTCTCTCCACCTTCATTTTATTCTTATGGCAGCAAACCTGCGAGGTAGATTAGGTAGAAAAAGAGCGACAGGTCCAAGGTCACCAGTGAGTTTCCATGACAGAGTGGGGATTGAAATCTAGGCATCCAAAATCCTAGTCCGCCCCCCCCACACACACACACACCTTGAAACAAGCTCCTAAACCATAACACTTGACCACTTGTGGCAAGCAAGCAAGAACTGCCTCTAGGAACCCCAGCAGGGAACACTGATCTGTAAGGATGGGGATTAGGTTAAAAATGTGGTATGTACACGGGGTTCCTCGCAGGAGCCTGCCAAGTATGATGGCATTGTGAAGGACCCTTGAGACATAAGATCCTCATCTCATGTGGTCAAGGGGCTGAAGATGAACATGCTACAAGCTCTGTCCAGACAAGACTGAGATAATGGTCTTTGGAAAGGCTGAAGCCCTGGAGGGCAGAACCTTTCTGACTTCTGATGGAGCAAAATCGTCTTCAGAAGACTGTTAAAAGTTTGGAAATGATGTTGGACCCTGCCTTCCAGATGGAAAAATCAAATCCGTGGGGTGCTCAACAGTGTATGTTGTTATCCTCATCTGACTTGGAAGCTGGCTGCCTATTTGGACTCAGCTGATTGGGCTACACTGATCCATACCACATTAACTTCAAGGCTGGACTAATGTAACACACCTTATACAAGGCTGCCCTTGAACACAATCTGGAAAATACATCTGGCAAAGAATGCTGCAGTTCGTTTACTAGGAGCCAGCCAGAATATGCAAATTTGAGTTATTTGAGGAGGAAGGCAGGTTAAATATGCCTTAAATAAAACAAAATACATCTGGCAACATTTAATTAAGTACCAGAAATATATTGACTGAATTTTGACTGAATCAACATTTGACGACTTCTTTCCTGAAAAACACTGAATTCTATTTTAAGGATCTGACTTAATCCTCGTTCACAATCTATGATACTATCCACACCGCTAGGAAAAGATCTTCCTTTCTCTCTGTTGCTCAGTGGTTCCTTCCTAGGTTCATCCTACTCACAACCCATTGTTACTTATATTGTTTCCTCTCATTCTGATGCTCTCACATCTGCAGACAATGGGCATATTTGTATACTGCACAAATCATTTTAGTACTTAAACCCAGCTATTCCTGGGAGTAGAACAACAAGACCACCATCGCAACCAGACCAAACCAGCAATAAATTTCCACAGTGGAAAAAAGGGAATGATAATGAAAACACAGAACGAAATCGGAAAGTTGATTATCTTATTCGCAACAACTTATTTCCATCAACGTAAGTGTTATCTCAAGCAGCCTGGTCGAGAGCCAACTCAGTTTAGCTGAAGTCTTCAAAACACTTCGTTTTAAAGCTGGTTCACATGTTTCCCCGCAACTGGAAAACTGTTCTTAAAACTACCCTGCTTGCTAACAGAATAGTAATGGTAGTCATTTGTGGCACACTAGCAGCCTGGAGAAGGAATTATTAAATGACTACAAAAAAGTTTTCCCTGCCTGGTCATTCTGGGGGGAGCACTGGCTCAGTAGTACAGATGGGCTTTTAGGGTTGTCAGCTACAGGCTGGGAGATACCTGGAGATTTTGGAGGTGGAGCCAGAGGAAGGTGGGGCTTACAGAGGGGGAGGGACTTCAGTGGGTTATAATGCCATGGTGCTCACCTTCCAAAGCGGCCGTTTTCTCCAGGTGAACTGATCTCTGCCGCCTAGAGATTAGTTGTAATCCCAGGGGGTCTCCAGTCACCACCCGGAGGTTGGCAACCCTATCTGCCTTGCATGCAGATGGTCACAGGTTCAATCCATGGCATTTCCAGTTAAGAAAGTGTTAGATACGAGACTTGAGGCAGCAGGTGAACAGTGATAACAGCTTTATTGAACACGAAGTCAGAAGAACCAGAACGAGACAAATCAGTGGAGCAACAGGCTCCTTTTTAAACAGTCCAGGCTTGGCAGGCCACGCCCACATGTCAGCTAAGGTCCATTCAAATATAGTACATAAGCTTGGCATACTTTGCTTCCCTCCAGAACTTTCTTTGTTCTGATAGGTCGGTTTACAATACCTTGTCAGATTCAAGATCAGTACATTCATTCCATTCCATTCCATTCCATTCCATTACATACACAACAAAAAGCATCAAGTAGTAGGTGCTGGGAAAGCTGCTGCCAGCCAATAAGAGTAGACAGTACTGACACTGGTAGGCCAATGGTCTGACTTGGTATAAGGCAGCTTTATGTATTCAGTTGACACAGGTGATCAGAGAACTGGCTATTTACACACTTGTGTGAGAGCTGTCCATTGGCACAAGTGACAAACAAGCAGCCACACACTGTGCTGTCCCCCATATGCAAACATACAGCATGCAGTTTCCCACGCAACAACTCAGGTGACCCTCTCGGTATTTCAGAGCACTGCAGATCAAATACTGCTGCTGCGTCAGTGCAACACCAGCTGATTAACACATTGTGCTGGTTCACAGACGATCCCTGCAAATGAAGAGTCCCAACTTATCTTGGCCTTTTAACTGAAATTAGGCCCTTCCAGGTTTCAGAACGTTCCAGAGTAATAAGTGATCTGAGGATAGCAGCCTCGCAGTTTCTGAACTCTGAAAATTGTTCATTGACATTTCAGCTTAGAAAACAGACTACAGGCATAAATAGCCCTATGTAGACTGGGACCAGCATATCTGCAGGACCACCTCTCTCAATATGACCCTCGAAGGGCCCTATGCTCTTCAGACCAACATCTGCTGGTGATCCCCAGCCCAAAAGAAGTCCACCTGACCTCAACCAGAGCCAGCTTTCTCAGCTTTGGTGCTGGTCTGGTGGAACACTCTCCCAAGTGAGATCCGGGCTATGCGGGATTTAATGCAATTCCAAAGGGCCTGTAAAATAGAGATTTTCCACCAGACCCATGGTTGAAGTGGCAGTAAACCATCTACACTGGCCTTCCCTGCCCTGTTCCATCTACTGTAGCCGACTCCCTTCCACGTGTTATTCCATCCACGGCACACACAGGCTGGGCTGGGATCCGTTAATTGTGTCATAGATCGCCATCTCTTGTTAGTTAATTAAGTATTTGATGCTGTAGGTTTTAACGATTTACTATGTTTTCATGCTCTGTTCATGCTAATTGGTTGTTCCGTTTATATTTGTTGTACCCTGCTCTGAGCCTGCTGTGTAGGAAGAGGGGGCTAGAATGTCTTTGGAGGGGCTAAGTGTGACTTTTCAGCATCCCAACAGGACAACCCCACCTTAAGGAAGTCAGCAGTCTGATTGTCAAGAAACAGAAAGCTGGAATACACTGGGATGGACAAGACTCAACAGGAAATCACCAGAGAATCTGAATATGGCAAAGGAGTAAGACTAACTAAGCACATCCTTACCAGGCCATCTGCTACGTTCTCAGTAGCAGCATAAATGTTAAGTCCCAATTACACATCACGTTTCTGCCCAAAGTCTCACACTTCACAGCATGTATCCTCAGGAGAATCTTCCTTCTGCAAGAGCAATTATTTCATCCTTTGATATGATACAATTAACACTAAGTGTGAGGCAGTATGGTATAGTGAGTACAGTGTCAGACTAGGATCTGGGAGACTTAGGTTCAAATCCCAACTCTGCCATGGAAGCTTGCTGGGTGACCTTGGACCAGTCACACACTCTCAGCCTAACCTACCTCACAGGGTTGTTGTGAGGATACAATGGTGGAGAGGAGAATGATGTAAAGTGATTTAGGTCCCCACCAGGAAGAAAGGCGGAGTATAAATTAAGGCAATAAATATGAAACATGCCAGGAAGGAGACACAGATACGAATGATATCGAGATGTAGAGGGCTGAGTTCAGAAAGTTCAGAAAAAATCATGTCACAGGGATGGCATTCTGGAATACCATGAGCTTGTAAATGTTCGTTCATGCCAACTATGCATGACATAATACCAATGCAATCCTAAATCTGGTTACACTCTTCTAAACCCACTGGCTTCAATGGACCTCCAACTTGTGGCAACCCTAGGAATTATGACCTCCAAAATATGCTATGATTAACAGCCTTGCTCAGTTCTTGCAAGCTGAAGGCCATAACTTCCTTTTGCTTAGGATTCTGCTTAGGATTCATGGCCAGCCTGTCCACTAGGTGGCGTTAGGCAATCAGCTAGGGTGACAGTGGAGTAGGGTGGCTAACCACCCCTTTTGCTCCCCCTTCATCTCTGCCCTTCTCCCCTGGCATTCAGGTCTGCCACAGAAAGCAGCAGACTGGGAGGTGCCTTCCCAGCCCCAGTGGGCAGCATCGGAGAGCTTGCGCTAATATCCCCTCCCTCTGTTGGGGCTGGGGGGCTGGTGGAGGTGGGAACAGGCCTGTCCCAGCTCCTTGCTGCCTCGTAACCACTCTGGAAGGTGAGGAGAGCAGGCTGCAGCTACCTGCCCTGTCATGAGGAGGCCAGGCACTGCCTCACTGCCTTCCCAGTGGCTTCTCTCTTTGGTGGGAGGTGGGAGGAGAGTGAGAGGAAAGTGAGCCGCGGAGGGGAAGAGAGAACAAATGCGACAGTGATCACTGCCTAAAAAGGTAAAGGTTCCCTTGCTCAAAAGCCAGTCAAATCCAACTCTAGGGTTGCGATGCTCATCTCCGTTTCAAAGCCGAAGAACCAGCGCTGTCTGAAGATGTTTCCGTGGTCATGTGGCCGGCATGACTAAACACCAAAGCGCACAGAATGCTGTTCATGGTCATGCACTGATGCTTCAGATGATGCATCAATTCCCTAGTGAGTTTTTTAATTCTAGAGATTCTGGGGAAGGAACTAAACCCTGATGAATGAGGGTTCCACTTTAAAAAAAGAAAATTAACAAGCCATATCCAGTAGATAAAACAAGGATGGTGACTGAAGGAGGATAGGCACAAAACACACAGGCACACATACGCACAACAAAACAGGGTCTGTCCCCGGTGAATAAGGAATAGGTAACGGTAAAGGCTCCCTTGCTTGAAAGCCAGTCGAATCCGACTCTAGGGTTGCGGTGCTCATCTCCGTTTCAAAGCCGAAGAGCCAGCGCTGTCCGAAGATGTTTCCGTGGTCATGTGGCCGGCATGACTAAACACCAAAGCGCACGGAACGCTGTTACCTTCCCACCGAAGTGGTACCTATTTATCTATTTGCAATGTCTTGCTTTCGAACTGCTAGGTTGGCAGGAGCTGGAACTAGAGACGGGAGCTCACTCCGTCATGCGGCACACTCAGGTCTCGAACTGCTGAACTACCGCCCTTCCACAGCCTGCAGTTCAGCATCTTAGCCACTTGAGCCACCGCAGCTCCACTGATCACTGCCTAGGGAACCCATAAGTCCTTCCTCTGTTCCTGTCAGGCTTGTGCTGTAAGATGCTGCCAAATTTCCTGTCATTTTACACGGCAGGTGAAGTAATTCACAGATTCCCCTCAGGTCAGTTCCCAGCTCTTTCCTTCTGTCATTGTCCCTTCCTCACACATAATAACTACCCAACCTTGAAATGCCAAAGGATAAAAGAGGAGAAACCAGAACAGAGGCTACAGCAAAAACATTACAAGTACGCGAGATTAAAACTGGGCATGAAAGCAGAAAGAACAATGCTGGCAGAGAGGCAAGACTGTCAATGGACTGTTTTGAAAACTGGAACAAGTAAATAAAGGCCTCCCCCGATGTTATTTATAGGAGGAAAGGAAAAAATTATGAAAGGTTTACAAATGAAGATTTCTTTGGCAAAACTGACTTCAAGGAATTACTTTTAAAAGATGGTTAAAAAGTCAAGTACTAATCTTCACCCCCCCCCCAAAAAAAATACCTTGCTAAAATGCAAGAATCGCATACATTATCTCACAAAAGTATCAGCTGACTGCTCTGGAAACACTTAGATCATCGGGCTTGTTTCGTTCTGTGCCCTGTGCAGACTATAGATTAGTTTCCTCACAGATCTTTATATAGCAAGAACTATGTGAATCAGCTGCATTGGTTTAAAAGCACACCAAAGAAAATGCCGTGTTTACCCGTTGCTATGCTGATCTTAGAGCTGCGGTGGCTCAAGTGGTTAAGACGCTGAACTGCAGGCTGTGGAAGGTCGGCAGTTCAGCAGTTCGAGACCCGAGTTGCCGCATGACGGAGTGAGCTCCCGTCTCTAGTTCCAGCTCCTGCCAACCTAGCAGTTCGAAAGCAAGAAATTGCAAGTAGATAAATAGGTACCACGTTGGTGGGAAGGTAACAGCATTCCGTGTGCCTTGGTGTTTAGTCATGCCGGCCACATGACCACGGAAATGTCTTCGGACAGCGCTGGCTCTTCAGCTTTGAAACAGAGATGAGCACCGCAACCCTAGAGTCGGACTCGACTGGCTTTCGAGCAAGGGAATCTTTACCTTTATCTATGCTGATCTTACAGCTCCGCTATGGTTTATCCACCACCACCACCCACCCCGTAAATAATCAAGTTCCTCTTATGTGTTATTGATACTCATTGTTATGATAACATTGGTCCAAAATTAATTGACTGTGCATAATGAAAGACACCACTATGTAAAAAAATTTGATTCTATTTCTAGCAGGCATAAAGATTTGCAGGGAAAACAAACGGGCATGAGTCAAAGAGCTCTGGGATGCTCAGCTCATCAATGTCAGTGTCACTGGGCCTGCAAACCACACAAATCAGTTGCCTGTATAGGAGCTCTGACAGGGGGGGGAAACAATGGCAGATACAAAGATCTCCACCTTTCATTCAGAAAGGAGAAGGAAAGACAAAAATCCTTACAACCCCCTACTGTGCAAGATTATTTAGAATTACAGAATCACAGAGTTGGAAGGGACCACAGAGGCCATCTAGTCCAACCACCTGCTCAAGGCAGGATCAGCCCAGAGCATCCATGACAAATGCTGCTTAAAGACTGCCAGTGAGGGAGAGCTCAACACCACCTCCCTAGGCAGCTGATTCCACTGTTGCACGACTCTTACTGTAAAAAGAAATTCCCTAATATCCAGACAGCACCTTCCTGCCCTTAATTTAAACCCATTATTGCGAGTCCTCTCCTCTGCTGCCAACAGGAACAGCTCCCTGCCCTCCTCTAAGTGACAGCCCTTCAAATGCTCTCAAAGAGAGCAATCATGTTTCCCTTCAACATCCTCTTCTCCAGACTAAACATTCCCAAATCCCTCAGCCTCAGAGGGCTTGGTCTCCAGGCCCCCGATCAACCTCGTCGCTCTCCTCTGAACCCTCTCCATTCTGTCCACATCCTTTTTGAAGTGAGGCCTCCAGAACTGCACACAATACTCCAGGTGAGGCCTGACCAATGCAGTGTACAGTGGGACTATGACATCTTGCGATCTGGATGTTACTTAACACAAAATATTCATAACACCCTTGAAACAGAGAAAATGTTCCCCATTTCAAAGCATTTCCCACACACTGCTTCAGTATTCCTTACATTCTCCTGTAAAGTACATCCAGTAAAAAGTGGTAAAGTTTCTCCACTATTTTAAATGGATGCTTACAGGTAAAGTAACGTCTAATCCCTACAAACATGAAACCGGGAGGGGGGGGTGGCCATCTTGGTCCTAAATTGATCAAGGTTGCCTTCAGCAAGAAAAGGGAATCCTTGTATGAGACACACAGCTGTTGATGTCCTACCAGTCCTGCACAGTGACAAAAAGCATTCTGAGTCACTCAAGACTGGGTGTCACCCGTTATGGATCGACCCAATGTTCAATTTCCTTGATGGAGCACTTATATCTAATAATTGTAGTATAACGGTGATAGGAATTTTGTCACTGTATTGAATTTGTTATTGGTTTTGCTTGTACGTTTGTAACTGTTTGACTGTAACCTTTTGTTTATTCTTTCAATAAAATCTATATATATAAAAAAAGACTGGGTGTCACATGCCTTTACAATCTGGCTCCAAGATTGCTGCTATTCTCCCACCTCTACTTGATACTTCAGCTGTACAAAAAGGAACTGCCTGAAAAATATGCAATGTGAACTGGGAGAAGCTCACCTTGGTTATGGAAACAGGCAGGGTTGTCGAGAGGAGGGGGACTCGGGGGCAAAAATTCCAGGGGCCCGGCATACCCTGGGGCCCTACAGTTCTAGGAAAGCCATGCAATTTGCTTTCACACTGTGACTGGACTGGATCTGGGTGGTATAGAAGAGGGAAACCTGTGGCTCTCAGTAACATCGGAGATGAGGCAGTCTGCTTTGGCTGCACTTTCCTTTTTCTGCCAGGCAGAGAACTCAGCTCTGCAAACCAGTGAATCAGTTGCTCGGATAAGTTGCCTTCCAACAAAGAGCACAGGGAGTGGGTCAGTTCACTTGCTCACTGTGACGAAATTGCACAGAACAGCAGTCTTTTCTGAAATGCTGCTTGTATCGGAGAGTCAGGGAGTGCAAGAATTAATCTTCCCTGGAGAGAAGAGCTAAGGCGATTGACTGCTCTGCTCACTCTCTGATTGGCCAGAATCAGCACAGTGAAATGATAAAACAGCTGATTTGGAGGGGAAAGAGGTCTTTCGCAATTTGGTCTTTCACCTTTTGAGACACTTTTGGTCTGGGTCTGAAAACCAACGTCAGGATCAGTAGCCAGAGGGTGGCTTCTGAGAGACTTTTTTGGGGGGGAGGGGGTCAATGTTTTCTTACAGACAATAGTCAGAAAAGTACTTCTACAGAAAGAAGAAAAACCTCATCATCTAAATATACTAACACTGCTCTAAGGGAAAACTTAATTTCTCAGTAAGCAAAGCTACAAAACAACCTTAGGCTGCGATCACACACGCCAGTAGGCAAGTATAAATAAGAACGGGTGAGCTATGTGGTTACTTCCTACACCGGTACTGCCAGCCCTCCAGACGAGAACCATGCCAACATGGGAAATAAATATGAAGTTCCTGCCAACAGCCATTATGAGTGCAATGCAGGATTTTATGACTATGCACAGGGCTTACAAATACGACCACAATGAAGCCAGGACAGTAGTGGCTTTTAGCTTGCCAGACTCAGATTCCCATCAAGTATGACTAAGTATCCACAGATAGGACTTGTGATTATTGCAAGGTTACCACCAGCATTTCAAATATTAAAATGTATGGGGGGCGGGGCGGGGCTATCGAGGATAGCAGCCGCATAACTTTGCAGCTCCCGGTCCCACAGTACCCCATCTCCTTTAAAAAAACACTTAAACTACCTTGAAGCACACTAAAGCCACCTCCCGATATGGGCAAGAGAGAGCAGAAAAGAATTGGAGGGGTTTCCAGTAATTCTCGGATACTTAAGGATCATTTTGAGGCTGAGAAAAAACGAGGCCTAAACAAGCATACCGAAGACAAAATGGCGACGATTGTAAAACCGGCGGAGAGCAGCATACAACAGACATCCGATTCAACAATTTTGGATTACTTAAAGACTATGGAAACTAGCCTGATCAATCGTATAACTACACTTACATCACACGTTGAAGAAATTAAACTCTCTGTATCACAAGCAGTGGAGAAAGCAGATTCAGCGCTGGAGCATAGCAAAGAAAATCAGACAAATATCAAACATTTATCTGAGCATGTATCTACTGTTACAGACCGTTTACTGACTGTGGAAACTCAACAAAAAGCTGCAAATTTGAAATTACGTGGATTTCCGGAGGAGGCAGGAGGTAATGAAGATTTAATTTCTTTTGTAGCCTCTTTCATAGCAAATGCATTGAAGCTTGAGGAAGGTGTATTTCCAATTATCACTAATGCAACTCGTATAGGACTTAATGATAACACTAAACGAAATACTCCAAGAGACATTCTTATAACAATACCTGATATAAGAGTACGGAGAAGGATTCTACTTGAGGCACAAAATGTTAAAACTTTTGTATATATGGGAGAACAAATTTCCATTTATCCGGATGTCCCGAGAGACGCTTTGCTGATCAGGAAAAAATTAAAAGTAACCACCAAACAGCTGCAGGATTTAAAGCAAAAATATCGATGGTTACCCTCTGGTAAACTTTATGTTTATTATCAAGGCAAGCATTTTTATGCATACGATGAAGAAAGTGGAAAACAGCTAATGCAAGCTCTGCAAACAGAAACTCCAATGGAACCAGAGGGAGGTAAAAGATCCTTTAAAAGAAGAAACTTATTTCCATTGTCTCCATTGAAATCCAGCAAACTTCCAGTATATACTGGAAGCAGATAAGCTTTATAATTATTACACAATGGAAACATATTGTATGCTTTTGAATGGGTAGTTTGAAATGCTTTAATATGACTGGGGAAGGGGGAACGGGGGGAGTTGTAAAAGTTTGTAGCTCCTAGTTTTAGGGAAACAGGTGATAGCATTGGGCTATCTAACCAGCTATGTAAAGCTGGTTCCTGTATTTCCTATGTTTATGTTGATTTTAGAACGTTTAGAAATGTTTTTGGGGGTGGGGGAGGGAAGGTTGAGTTTATAATAGGCTAGGTGGTTAAGACACCTGAATAAATGATTAAAAACGTCATGAAAACACATACAAGCTTTGTATAAATGCTCTTTTAAACGCTTTTATTGCTTTTTCAATATGCAAGTCATGTAAAGTCAGACAAACTATGTTATTTAAGCTGTGTTGTTTTGGTTGTTGTTGAAAATAAAAATTATAAATAAAAAAAATATATTAAAATGTATTAACTGTGGGTTAGAATCCAAGGATTGTGTACTGCAAACGATGCAGCCTTCCACTGATGTAAGAAAAACTCTGCTGGCAGAACACACCTCTACCACCAAAGCAAGGCTCCTTCCCCCAAAGGAAAACTTCTTGCATCCAAGGAAAGCACCACCAGTACCAGAATAAAGCCTCTGTACCCAACCCTTAATGCATTCTGTATCCTCAACACCGTGCACCTGCAGATTGAACCAGAAAACAAAGCCCAACTGAACACAGTGGATCCATCTTTGTCAGTGAACATATAGAACTGAGCTGCACACTGCCTACCTTCAGGAAAATTATAATCAACTTAAAATATAATCTAAAAACTGAAAAGGGCTCCTATGATTTCAAAAGACATCTCAATTTGCAAGTAAAAGCACGGCCTCAACTTATTGCTTAGCAGTGGGATCTAGAGAAAATGAACAACAGTATTGAAACCATTTGCCAAAATGTGTGCTTTTTTTTTTTTTTTTTTTAAAGGGCAAAGACATCAAAGATTACTCTTTCTAGAAAAGCATGAGAATACCACTAAGAATTCTTCCTCTTTTTCAAAGGGAACATTTGCACCACTTGCAGAAGGGCGGCTTAACTTTCAGTTGACAGAGGTTATGAAAATACTGTTGACACAACTCGACATGCAAATTAAACTCTTCAGAAGGGATGGAAAAAAAATTGTGGTTTGTGGTTTATCTCTGTTTGAACTTCTCAAAACACACTATCTGTGACCATTTTCCAGCTCCTTTTTATTGACGTGGTATATGTCCAAAAGCAGGCATGCATTATATACCAAGCACTGATTTTTCTCTCTCCCTAATTTAGATTAGAAATTTACCATGCTACAGGCTTTTATAGGCAATAATACCCCCCCCCCGTTAGGGTTGCCAAGTCCCCGCTGTATGTACAGCGGGGGACTCCAGCGTCGCTCCAGGAGTACGCACACACACGCACTGAAACCACGTCACCCGGAAGTGACGCAAAAACGTCAGGCATGCCGGGGGCGGGGCCACAATCATCCGAGGGAAAAGTTTTCCCTCGGATGACCGCGGCCCCACCCCCACCACGCCCGACGTGACTGCGTCACTTTCGGGTGACATGCTGACACATCGCGTGCTTTGGGGATGGGGTTCCCCCCGTAGCCTTTAGTCGCACTGTCTCCATAAAACAAAACTTTTGCTTTATCGTGTCCTTCATGAACTGGAAGGAGCAGGACTCATTCTTTCTGATGCCCAGAAGACGGCAGCACTACATATCAGATCATACTGATGGAAAAGTGACTGCACATAGACTGGGTGACAGGGCAAGTCTGCAGGTCCTTCCCCACCCATGCAATGATTCATTCCCAATAATTCCAGTTCAGATAAAGAACCTGTAGATGATTTGCTTACGTGCACTGAAAGTGGGGCATGGAATTCTCCCAGAATTACAACTTACCTCAAGATGACAGAAATTAGTTTCCCTGGAGAAAATGCCATCTTCAGAGGGCAGACTCTATGGTATACACAGAGCCTAGGGGAAACAGGAATCCCTCCCCAGGTACTACCCCCAAATCTCCAGGAATTTCCCAAGGAAGTTGGCAACCCTCACTGAAAGTGCAGAAGTGAGTGGAGCCAGCATGCCCGGTAATGAGCAAGGGGTGGAGCCAGCATCCTACTTTCTACTTCCTTTCCATTAAGCTACTTCCTGTTTCCATTCCATTCAGGTTTCCCTGTACATCTCTACATGGCTTGTGTGATAGCTGATTTATTTTTTCACGGGATCAAGTGACGGAGGTGGAGGAAGGGGGACCAACAACCAAGAAACCTTTATTTTTTAAAAGACAGGATGACAAGGGGGAAAGAGGGTCAAGGCCAGAGCATGGTGCTGTGAATACAAAGCTGGACACCATTCCATCTGCAGAAAGAAGCATAAAATGAGAAGAGGGATTCCAGTGGAGCAACAAGGAGAAGGGAAAGAATTGCAACAAAAGCACTGGCAGCACTGATGTTGTTTATACTGTGTGGATATGTGTGGTACTGATTACCCATTCTAGCAAGGAAAAAGAACAACAACAAAACCAGGAATTCAGTGGCACTGGCACCTAAAAAGATTAACAAAATTTATTCCAGAACAAAGTTTGAGTCCAGTGGCACCTTTAAGACCAACAAAGTTTAATTCTGGGTATAAGCTTTCGTATGCAAGCACATTTCTTCAGATGCATTGAAACAGACTTTGCCATATAGATAGAGAGAGGTGTTAGTTGCCAGGAAGGGTAATTAGAGTCAAGGTGCATAAATAACTAAGCAATAAGATTGAATTAAAGCAGTTGGTAAGACCTATGAATAGCAGCAAATTAGCAAAGAATTAACAAACAGATGCGAGAACTGAGTGACTCAGCATGTGTAGTGAGATAAGAACCTGGTATCTCGGTTAAGCCCCGGGGGTTCCATTGCCCTGAGTGTTGTAATAACTTGTAATTCAGCATTCTCCCATTCTAGTCTGTTTCTGAAATTCCTTTGCAATAAAATATCTATTCTGAGGTCCCTCATTGAGTGTCCTGAGAGACTGAAGTGTTCTCCTACAAGTTTCTCAGTTTTGTCATTCTAAATGTCAGATTTGTGTCCATTTATCCTTTGGCATAGGGTATGACCTGTTTACCCTATGTAGAGAACTGAAGGGCATTGTTGGCATTAAATAGTATATACAGTGTTAGAAGATGAGCAACTGAATGTGCTTGAGATGGTCTTGCTAAGTCCAGTGATTGTGTTGTCCAGGTATATGCCCTAAATTTTCCTACATTTGTGAGGCAGCAGGGGAGGGGGAGGGAGAGGAGGGAGGGAAAGGAGCGACTGCATACCTTCCCTGAACTCCAAGCAGTGATTTCGCCAACTCGCGGGCAGCCCCAACTTGAAAAACAGCATTTAAAGGGTTAAATGCTGTTTTTCGAGCGGTGGCTGCTCACGCCTGAAGAAATCATTGTTTGGAGTACAGAGAAGGTGTGCAGCCGCACCTCTCACTCCCTCCTCCCCCTCCCCTGCTGCCCCACAAAATTTCCCCATGCCCCACCAACCCAAAATTTCTGGCTATGGGGCTGGTTTTAGCTGTTTTATGGTCTGCTCCTAGGTGAGAATTGTTCTATCAGTATTGTTTTAGACTATTCCAATGGATGGGCTTTTATGCCCTGGCTGGCTTTTATAGGCAGTTTTTATAAGTATCTTTTTATTATTGGCTTGGATTGCTTTATTGATATCATTACAATGTTTTTAATTGTCTGTTTGGTTTGGTTTTATGGCCCTGAACTGTATCAAGAGGCATACAATTGTTTTATGTAAATAAACAAACACCACTCAGGACACTTTTCTTTGCATTCCAGCTCTATGTCAGCTATGCTGCCATGATGTTTATGGGCTGGGGTTTATTTGCTTGAGCTGTGTACCAGCCGCTGCTGCATTCCTTCTTTGCTTCTATAGTACATTATCACTGACCTTGTAGATTGCCTGTGTAGTGTCTGGGCATCATGTAACCGTGGGATAGCTTTCAATTCCCAGCTTTGGCTCAAACGGCCTGGGGCCCCTTCTCCCATGTGTGGGAGTCAGGCCAATTGGCCCATGAATGGGGGGGGGGGGGGGTTTCAGTGCTTGTAGAAACGTCGCCATTCTTAACAGTGACCATGTTACTGCATCTATAGCTCTGCAATAAAGTATAACCTTTCTGACAAGCCTGTACTCGGTTGTTGGCTGTGGAACCTGACACTCTGATGCTTGCTCAACTGAGGGAAGAATGCTTTGAGTGCGTATGTGTGTGGGGGGGGGATACGGGGCAGCAAGGCACTGTAAAGTTCAGCTTCCTTCATCCACATGTTTCTTTCCTGCAAGATTTAAAGGGTCCACTGATCAGCTGGAGGGCCCTTTAAATCTTGGAGGACGGGAGGGAGAGCGGCGGCTGCAAGACTACAGGAGCCCTCCAGCTGATCGACGGGCCATGTGCTCCCACCAATCAGTTGGAGTGCCCTTTTAATGTCACAGGACACAGAGGGGCAGCAGTTGTGGGGCGTCCCTCATACTTGAGGGGATGGAGCCGCAACATGCCTCATTGTAGCTATGGGCCTGGCTAGAAAAGATGGAACCCATTAGCTAAAAGCCTGGCTAAAGAAAAACAAATGTTTTGGTGTGGTTCCTAAAGGAAAGTAGCATAGGTGCCAGGCAAGCCTCAAAACTGGGGGCATTCCAAAGGCAAGGTACCACCACCAAAAAAAGCCCTGTCTCTTGTTGCCTTATCATCTGTACTCCCCATCCCATAACTTTGTTTACTCTAAAATACAGGACTCCCACCCCCTCTTTATATG
This sequence comes from Gekko japonicus, assembly GCF_001447785.1. Classification (NCBI taxonomy): domain Eukaryota; kingdom Metazoa; phylum Chordata; class Lepidosauria; order Squamata; family Gekkonidae; genus Gekko; species Gekko japonicus. The sequence continues at coordinate 811,219 of NW_015176453.1, read as the reverse complement.
CAATAGGAGTCGACACAGGTTTTGATAAATGGATCTGCCACCACGGTTTGATTCCCCTGAATTGCAGCATCAGTACAAGCTCCATTCAGTTGAATATCGCTGGCGCACAGATCCAGCACTTTGAGGACATTAGGAGGGATTTGGACTGTGAATCCCGAAACCACTCATAATGATGCAACCACATTTAACAGTGCAATCCTAAGAACACTCTCCTGAGAGTAAGCCCCATTTGGTAGACTTGGGTAGGATTCTGAATAAACCAGCTTGGGATGGCACTGACATTCAATACGGCTTGGTTGTTCATAGCCTTAAGATTTTTGCTCTGTCTTCAGTCCCTTTCCTTTTGAAAGTCTTTATTTAACTGCATTTTTTTCCCTGTTGACAAATTATATCCCTTTCCTGTAAGTGTGATGATTATTTAAGAATCTTTTGGCTGCTCTTTTTCCCCATTAATTTCAACTTGTGCGTAGTGTGTGTCAGACAAGGCTCTAGAAGACCCATGTTTGAATGCTCACTCTGCCATGGAAGCTTGCTGGGTGACCTTGGGCCAGTCACACACTCTCAGCCTAACCTACCTCACAGGGTTATGGTGAAGATAAAATGGAGGAGAGGAGAATGATGTAAGCCACTGGGGAAAGAAGTGGGGTATAAATGATTGTTTGGCATACTTTGAGGTAATAAGATCTGTGTTTTCAAAAGAAATAAAGGTACTTTTGGGGGAAAGCATTTTGAGGATCAAGGAACACAATATTTATCTATAGGCAGAAAAAAGAGTAACAAGAAGAAGAGTAGGTTTTATACCCCACTTTTCACTTCCCTAAGGAGTCTCAAAGCGGCTTACAATTGCCTTTTCCTTCCTCTTCCCACAACAGGCACCTTGAGAGGTAGGTGAGGCTGAGAGAGTTCTGAGAGAACAGAGACTGGCCCAAGGTCACCTAGCAGGCTTCAGGTGGAGGAGTGGGGAATCAAATCCAGTTCTCCAGACTAGTCTGCCACTCTTAACCACTACACCAGGCTGGCTCTCAACAAGATTATTGTGAATTGAGGAGCAGCTCAAGTAATGAAGGTAGGGCAGACTTGCACAACCAGTGACTCATCAAGCGGGATGCCCAGGCAGGAAGCAATGAACAGGGGAGAAACAGGACTCCTGATGGGCAGCCATATATGGTTGTTTGCGGCTTGATAGCAGGCTCACAAGTGCAGCGGGCCTGACTGACATTATCAGGACATCAGGGAGCCAGCAGCTACTAATACAAGGTAAATTACACATTGTTTGCTGCCACCATTTTAGATTGACCAGCTCTACTTCATTTTCTTCAAGACAGCACAGTTCTCAAAATGACTCACTACTGCAGTCTCCACCCAGGGAATACTATACCCACCAAGAAGTACGCAGGATACACTGTGTGTTTCTGTAGCTTTGTTTTTGTTTGCTGCTGCCCACAGTTTACGCTAACAGAAAAAAATGGAAACAGGAATTTGCAGAGCATTCCTAAGCAAAATTACACCCTTCTAAGTGTATTGAAGCCAGTGGTCTTGGAAGGGTGTAAACTTTGCTTAGGATGGCACTGTCAGTTGCCTAGTTTAACATAGTAGAATCTCAAACCACTTGCCCTAAAAAACAAAATGCATACACTAAAATTCATTAGATCTGGAGTAAGAAATAAAGAAGTGAAGCCCAGCTCTGTGTCAACAATACTGTATTGGTATCACAGGAATATATGTTAGGTGAATAAAGTCAAGAAGATTCATTGTGGAATCCTATACATAGAATCATAGAGTTGGAAGGGATCTCCAGGGTCATCTAGTCCAACCCTCTGAACACACCTGCACTGTTCCACGCCCAGAAGATGACCAAAAAAAAAACCCCTCCAGGATCTCTGGCCAAATCGGCCTGGAGAAAAATTGCTTCCTGACCCCAAAGTGATGATTGGCATTTCCCTCGGTGTGTAAGAAAGGGCCACAAGAACTAAGCACCGATGCAACCCTTCCTGCCCTTCCTTTCATGATCTGCCTAAGTTCACAGAATCAGCACTGCTGTCAGATGGCCATCTAGCCTCTGACTGAAAACCTCTAATGAGTCACTCGTGTCTAAATCCACCTAGAGATGTGAAGGCCCGGAAAAAAACCGGAAAAATTCGGGGACTCTAAATCCACCACTGCACAGCAAAGATATAATCCTAAATACCCTTACTAAGGAGTAAGCACTACTGAATTCAGTGAAAATTTACTTCTGAAGGCACAACTTGATGTTACAGCATCCATGGGTCTGACCCATGAACGACAACACCATGTTATAGTTGAAATGGTCTGAGTTCAGCCGGGAAAAATGGCAGCGGCATCCATGGGTCAGACTTGTGGATGATGTAAGTTCTAGCCATGCCCCAAGTGACCAATGCTTCTGGGGTTCTAGAACTTGCTGCAGACAGAATATGAGTAACTGATAAAATAGAGCCTGACCATCTGAATGCATTGGGCTGGATCCAGACTAAATTGGCAAATTCTGCAGATTCCCCCTTCCTGTTGCAGACTCCCTCTCACATCATTCCTCAGGGTCTCCAGAAACGGCACTTCGTGGAAATCCGTGGTATGCAGTGGGAGGAAGGTCACAGGAAAGTTCCATTTTGCCATCAGAAAATTCAGCCTGGATCCAACCCATTATGATAAGTTTATGTGGCTGGCAAAAGAAAGCTAGAAGCCCTGCAGTTCTATTGTGTATAACTGCAGTCAGTTAAGTACAAGCCTTTGTAAGAGATGAACATCCTACCAAATCATTGCATTCAGAACCTGACATAGCCGTCACCTTGGTAAACTGAAAAATGAGGATTCTGCATATTTCTTTAGTTAGGTATTTCCACAGGGATCCAAAGAAAAAGGGCTGCATTTCTCTTTGGGGTTTTTGTTTGTTAAAGATTGCCGACGGCAAGGATTGACAAGATTCTAACTATTTCTGGGAAAGAATATGCCGCAGCTTCTCCTATTATTCCTCTAGCATGCAAAGCATTTAACACGGGAGGAACAGAAAAATGTAAGCTTTGCTATGGACATTCCAGAGCATCTCCTTTTCAGGGCACAGATATTTTTGTATTCTGAAAATGCACATAGTGTGGGTCAAAATGTATATACTCTTCAAAATACACCCCCCCCAATGGGTCAACAGCATTCATGGGGTTCTTCATCTGGAAATAGTTTGACGGGCAGGGCAGACATAAGGAATACCGAGTCAGCCTATAATCCTAGGCATTTTTATCAGGAAGGAAATCTCATTAAGCTAAATGGAACTAATTTCTGAATAAACGTGGAAAAGATCAGGCAGCACACACAGTCCACAGCACCATAGATATGGACGGTCTATGTTCAAATCCCCATTCAGACAAACATCCTTGAACATGCCATTATTTACCCATTTCAATTCTCCTCTCTTAAAAGGCAATAAAAAGAAAGGAGGTGCCATGGCTCAGTGGTAGAGCATCTGCTGTGCATAGAGAAGGTCCCATGTTCAAGCCATGGCATCTTCAGGGAAAAGAATGAGGTAGTAGGCAATGTGAAAGACCTCTTCCTGAAGACTCTGGAGAGCTGCTGCCAGGGACTGAAGAATTCTGACTTTGATAGACCAATGGTATGACAGTATAATGCAGTTTCACATGTAGCCCTGACCTGAATAGCCCATCAGATCTCGGAGGCTAAGCAGGGTCATCCTTGGCTAGTATTTGGATGGGCGACCTCCAAGGAATACCAGGGTCATGATGACACAGAGGCAGGCAATTGCAAACCACCTCTGAAATGCCTCTTGCCTGAAAAAAACAAGTGTACTCACCACCTAGGGGTGCATAATGCCTAAAGAGCTATAAATTCTGGCTGTCAGACAATCTTAGGATCTCCTGGCTATTCTACACACAACATCAGATGATGATTATTATGATGATTAGTTTCACATGTTCAGTTCTTGTGAAAACAAACATGCTATAGTACAGATTAAAATGATACATACAAAAAAGCCAGCATTGTACAATGTCAGTGTTGGGCTCTGCTAGTCCTTAGTGTTGAGCCCAGACTGAGAGACCTGGGCTTCAATTCCTACTTTGCCATAATCTTACAGCCCAATCTACTTCACAGGGTTGCTGGGGATTAAAACAGAAGGGGGAGAGGAACCAAGCAAACTGCCCTGAGGTGCTTCACGGAAAGGACTGATAGGACAAACACTGCCTTGAGAGTCTTTCAAAGACACTGGCTAGCCTGATGATAAGCAGGGGTCATTTCCTGCAGGAGCACACAGGAGTGGAGCTCCAGCAGTAAAAAGCCCAGGGGGCGGGCACATGCAACAAGCCCCACCCCCTACTCCCAGCAGCCCTCAGTCAGAGCAAGAAGCAGCCAGGTAAGCGGCAGAGCCCCCCCCCCCCCCCCCCACACCCGACCAGCGGAGCCTCTATCAACACC
>NW_015176453.1:799634-806711 GCF_001447785.1 Gekko japonicus | reverse complement strand
CAGGCAACCGCCCAACCCCCCCCCCCCCCCGGTTCAATACAGTCCAGTGGCACCTTTAAGACCAAGTTTTATTCAGGTACAAGCCCTCCCTCCTCTATGAGGACAGATCTGTACGTTCTCCCCGCCCCAATAGCTAGCAATCCAAAACAGTCCAGTGGAGCGTGAGCGGTGGATGTTGCCTTCTGACACACTTCCAGTGATGTCAGGGGGTGTGGCATATGCAAATAAGTAATGCTAATGAGTTATGCTAATAAGCTCCTGCACCTCTTTTTCTACTAAATGACCCCTGATGATAAGCATACTTACCAGGAAGAAATTCCCAGTGATTTCTATGAATCTTACTTCTGGGCAAACATATTCAGAACAGCAGCATTTGTTATTGTTTCTGGTAAGGTTTTTAAAATACCAATGGTGGCAATACTGAAATCTTTTAAAATGTAATATAAAATAATTTTTACAGTACCTGATAAAATTCCCGAAGCCAATTCTTCTGCAAATTTTCTGGCTGGAAAGTAAAATAAAATGAATTAGACTACTATACAATAAGATCAAAAAGAACAATCTCAAGAAGAATGTCCACACTCAGCTAAGAAGAGCAACTGACCTCAGCGCACATGCTCACACAACACATGCAACAGAAACAGCATAAATTGGAGGGGCTGTGGTTCAGCGGTAGAACATCTGCTTGGCATGCAGAAGGTCCCAAGTTCAGTCCCCAGCATCTTCAGTAAATGGTGCCTGGGGTAACAGACATTAAGGAAAGCTTTTTTTCTGCCTGAGGCCCTGGGCAGCAGCTGCCAGCCACAACAGGCAATGCCAAGCAAGAAGGACTATTGTCTGACTCTGTACAAGGTAAGTCTGAATGTTCAATCCGCTAACAGGACACAGTCAATATTTCAAAACCCACCCTCAGGCTTTTCAGTAAGCTGTTTCTTTTACTGAAAGCTGGCGTGCTGTACTAGCTGAAGTGTTGGGCTCTGCCCAAAGAGCAGCCTCACAGGGTCGTCGTAAGGATAAAATGTAAAACCACAAATGCTGCCCTGAAGTCTTTGCTCTTCCTCCCGAGTGCAAACGTGGTGATTAAACAAACAGTTTTATATTCAGTGATAACAAGCATAGTTACAGCCTGAAAATCCTTAAATCGAATTTCTACAAATCCCCTATGCTCCCATATATAATTTTGGGAGGAGCATGTTTGCACACTGGCAGTGCAGTGCAATCCTATGCAGGCTTGTTCGTAAGTAAGTCCCACTATTTTCAATTGGTCTTACTCCCAGATAAAAATCCATACAATTACACTGCTAAAAAACAGATTTCAGTCTTTTTTGTTCTTGCTTGCTTTTAATAGTTCCAGACCAATCACTAGAATAACCACCCTTTAAACTAGTAATCCTTTTTCCAATGTTTCCTTGCACTGACTTTAAAGCGCTTACTCTGTGCTTATGTTCATAAACCAAACTTATACCAATATACATGTAAAGCCACTTAAATTTCAAGCCTCTCCAAAACCATTTCAAATACTCTACCTTAAATGGTTTGTGGATCAGGGTATTTATCTCCAAATCATGTCATACAAAAATATATACAAAGATCTGACCTTTTTTTCCTTGCCAGACATTTTTTGGCTTTTACCATGTGCTCTCATAAAACGGTATTATAAATGCCACGGAGGCTAATTGGGCTTGCAAAAGAGTTTGAAGGCTGGAAAGCAGTGAAGCTATTACTGCAGCTGAGCTTACATAACTGCACAGATCCTTGCTATTAAAACTGACTACTGAAACATAGCATCCTCACCTATCTTATCTACGTTACGAATGTACATGTATCCCTCTAGCCATATCCTCCTTTGGTGGGAAACAGGATAAACACAGCAAATACAACACATTACTGAAAACAGGGGGATCTATTGTCAGACAGGTAACTCAGGGCTGGGGGGGGGGATATTCCACAAGGGAGGGTCCACTATAGAAAAGGTTCAAGTCCAGACTAGATTCAAGTCCAGTAGCACCTTACAGACAAACAAGATTGTCAGGAAGACGGGGACGGCAAAGGATGAGATGGTTAGACAATGTCATAGATGCAATGAACATGAAATTGAGCAAACTTCAGAGGATGGCGGAAGACAGGAGGGCCTGGCGTGATCTGGTCTATGGGGTCGCGAAGAGTCGGACTCGACTGTGCGACTGAACAACAACAACAAAAAAGCTTTCAAGAGTCAAAGCTCCCTTTGTCAGATAAAAGTCGAAATGGAGATCAGAGTCCTTATATCCCAGCCAGAAAGTGGGAGGGAAGGAACTCAAGATACAGAGGTACAATTGTGCATTGTTCTCAGCTTGATCAGAGCAGAGGAGAAATCTTTAGGGGCAGAAAATTAGCATATGTTGTGAGATAAGAATCCTATGTCCCTATTCAGCCCTGGGGAGTCCATTGTTCTGAATTTTGTGAATGAAATCAAGCTCAGCAATCTCGTTGTAATCTCCCCTTGAAGCTTCTCCGTTTGAAAACTTCCACTCTTAGATCAGCAGTGGAAAAGGTTTTCTCTATGGCAAACACCCACTTTACTTCTTAGGTGGGGCAAGTATTTATTTATTTATTTTTATAACTTTGATTTATGAATCGCTCTATCCCTGAGTACTCAGGGCTCTGAGCTATGAACAACCACGATAAAATACAGTGAAATAAAAATAGTTCCAAACAATTAAACAATTACACAGAGAAGGGCCTGAGCAAATGAATTGAGTTCTTGGAAATGTATATACCATGTGTATACATATGGCTGACTATAGGTATGTCAGACTACAGATAGGAGCCATTGTTAAGTGCTCTGCATGTTCGTCTCCATGAGCACACGTAGGCAGAGACAGCACATTTGTTCCCAGTCCCTTTCAGCATTCATGATGTTGTGTGTGGCAAACTAGTATAAAGTAGCAACAGGCATTTATTTATTTATTTATGGAATTCGATTTTCAACTGCCCTCCCCCCAAAAGACAGGGCTCAGGGCGGTGTATGCCAAAATATAATATAATACATCTGACACAGCAGACATAGGAGTTCGTGGGGTAGTCTTACAGTGGATTATCTCATTCCTCCACAGTTGGGGAGAGAAGGTTGCACTAGGGGGGAGGGTGTTAACTAGGTTCCACTTAACATGTGGGGTTCCTCAGGGGACAATCCTCTCTCTGATGTTGTTTAACATCTACATGCACCCCCTCACCCAGCTGTATCTGTTGATGGGCAGCCGCCCAGACTCCGCCCCACAAAATTTGGATGAGGGGCTGAAGGTTGTGGTGGGATGGTTAAGGAAAAGTCAGCTGAAATTGAATCCAACCAAGATGGCAGTTCTGTGGTTGGTTGGGGGGGGGGATACAGGATTGGGGTCCCAACTTCCCACTCTTGATGGTGCACCTCTAATACCGGTGCAAGCCATCAAGAGTTTGGGCCTGATCTTGGATACCTTCTTACCTATGGAGGTCCAGATCCTGAACATTGCCAAGCTAGCATTTTACCAGCTGCACCAGGCAAGACAACTGGCTCCTTTCCTGTCACGCCCTGACCTAGCCACAGTGATCCACACAATGGTCACCTCCAGACTGGATTACTGTAACTCACTCTATGCTGGCCTGCCCTTGAGACTGATCCAGGAACTCCAGTTGGTCCAGAATGCAGCATCACAGGCCCTGACAGAAGCACCACAAACCACACATATTCAACCTGTGCTGCAACAGTTGCATTGGCTCCCAGTGGAGTACCGAGTCAGGTTCAAGTTCTTGGTATTGACATTTAAGGCCTTGAGCAGACTGGGACCCACGTATCTTCAGGACCACCTCCTCCAATACATCTCCCAAAGAGCTTTACGCTCTGCTGAGAACAGTCTACTGGTAAACCCTAGCCCTAAAGACGTTCGGCTGTCCTCGACAAGAGTCAGGGCCTTTTCAGCCCTGGCTCCCACCTAGTGGAACGCTGCCAGATAACATCTGCGCCCTGTGGGACCTGATGCAGTTCCGAAGGGTGTGTAAGGCAGAGATGTTTTGCCAGGCTTTTGGTTGAGGACAGCAATGAGTTCCACCTTAATTGGTACTCCCTCCCCCACCCTGCTTTCTTTCACCTACTATGAGACAATAATACATATTGTATTTATTTTGGCGCCACCTGATGTTACCTCTAACTCTTAACTGTTTTATTTTTTGGATTTTATATTGTATATCTTCTGTTGTTAACTGTCCTGAGCTCTGTGAATTCAGGGAAGGGTGGTATAAAAATTGACTAAATAAATGAATAAATAAAAACAAACCAAGGCCATTAAAACAACAGTAGTCAGCCTAAAAGATGATGCTCTCAGAGCCTTTTTCTTTACACACACACACACACACACACACAAAAGCAGGGGGTGGAAAACTTGCTATTGAAAAGGTAGAATTCTTTGGGATGAACTACATACCAAAACACTGCAGAACATTAATTTCTTATAGCCCGTATATTAGGGGGAAACTGTGAATAATACATTATCATCCAAATGAGGAGAAATTATTGTATTATTTTAGGCCAAGGACATTAATGTTTTCAGGGTGACTACAACAGCAGTTTTATATTGCCACGGGCGACATTTCCAGAAAAGACTGATGCTCTAATGTTTAGCCTCATACTGCAATTGGTAACTAAACAGAAGATGACGAGATCAGTTTGGGACACTTTCAATATTTTTGTTTTAAAAAGGTTCTTCTGTTGTTACAAGAACTGCAACTTTTTGTAAAAAAGAAAAAGAAAAATATGGCAGATTGAGCTTGTAACAGAAACAGGAAGTTGATTTTTAGTAACTGGAATACAGATTAACAAATCTCTGATGTACAACCAAAGCAAGGAGCGGTTTATGGCTGAGTCCATCTTTTAAAGCTGCATGCGCAGGAAAAAGTGAAGAACACCAGAGTACCCAGAAAATAAATTTATGGACAAGGAAAGCAGTCAGTCAGCAGTGTTATGAAAAGGGCTAACTGCACTGTAAAATACTTTATGGCAGCTGTTTTATAGATGCCAAATAATTCCAGCATTACCTAAGGAGAGAAGAAGGGGAGAGAAGATGTCCAGTTCCCATCTCCAACCACCAATTTGGTGACTTGTTAACACAGAACTACATTCTGGAATATTACGCAGAAAATTCAAGCCACTGCAAAATGGTACAGGTTTTTTGGCTGCTAAAAATGTAAAATCACACATGCCCACTACTGCTTGAAATAGTTCTATGTATAAAAAATGACCATGAACCAAATTTTTAAATATACAGTTAAAACTGCAAAATGAGGCCAGGACTGCCAACATCCATCTCCTCTTTGCACCAACCAAAACCCACCAAATATCTGGGGGGAGAGAAATCAAATGCTTCTACATTAGGAAATCATCTTTCTCTTCCTTTTAGTAACATTGAACACGTAACAAAGGCCCCATTGGTTCGGGATGAGAAAGGAAGTCTCCTTTTTCTCCTAACAAAGTCATCAAATCTGAACTTCTGTGACTTGACCTGTGGTCCATTGTTTGGATCACTTTCTTGAGGGATCTACATAGTGTATAGCTTGTTTCCAGCCATCTAGCTGTGGCACAGCTGTACCTGGATTGGGTTGTGACCTCTGTTGCTTGGTGACAACGGACATGTAAATATAAGCAACAGCTAGATTCAGATGGGTAGCCATGTTGCTCTGAAGCAGTAGAAGACAGTTGGAGTCCAGAGGCACTTTTAAGACCAACAAAGTCTTATTCAAGGTATAAGCTTTCATATGCAAGCACACTTCTTCAGATACAGTGAAGCAGAATTTCCTCAACCATTACATATAGGAAGAGAAGGGAGGGTTAGTTTCCAGGAAGGGCCAATCAAGAGTCAAGACAGAGACAGAAACAAAAATGACAATTACCAGTCCATATATATAGGCAGAGGGTGAACAGTAAATTATCATACAGCATAATGAAGACATTTAACAGATTCAAGCATCAAACTAAGCTTATTATCTTCATTATGCTGTATGATAATGTACTACTCCCCTATATGTATGGACTGGTAATTGCCATTTTTGTTTCTGTCTCTGTCTTGACTCTAATTGGCCCTTCCTGGAATGTAAACCCCAACCTCTCTCTTCCTATATGTAATGGCTGAAGAAATTGTGTTTCACTGTACCTGAAGAGGTGTGCTTGCACACGAAAGCTTCTATTTTGAATAAGCAATAGCTGTTCAACTTCTCCATGGTAAGCAGAGAATACCTAAGTATAGGCACATATGAATTTTGAGGTTCCTTTCCTGAGTGTTTGCATATTGTTTCAATGAAAGACTGTGGAAATTAGTAAACATATTAATATGTACACTCATTTTTAAAACTGTCTTTCATTATATAAAGAGTATTGCCTTCACCTGTCCTTAGGTAAAGGTAAAGGTTCCCTTGCTCGAAAGCCAGTCGAATCCGACTCTAGCGGTGCGGTGCTCATTCAAAGCCGAAGAGCCAGCGCTGTCCGAAGACGTTTCCGTGGTCATGTGGCCGGCATGACTAAACACCAAGGCGCACGGAACGCTGTTACCTTCCCACCGAAGTGGTCCCTATTTATCTACTTGCAATTTCTTGCTTTCGAACTGCTAGGTTGGCAGGAGCTGGAACTAGAGACAGGAGCTCACCCTGTCTTGTGGCACACGGGTCTTGAACCGCTGAACTACTGACCTTCCACAGCCTGCAGTTCAGCGTCTTAACCACTTGAGCCTGTCCTTATTTCATTGCATATGTCACCACAGGCAAGAGACATGGAAAAACAGCAGTTCAAAAATAATATATAAATAAATAATAACTAGCACTGACTTACTGATTTTACATGTAATCTATCAAAGCACTTCATACATACGTAAGTGCCTTCAAGTTGCAACCAACTTACGGCAACCCCAGCAAGGGGCTTTCAAGTCAAGCAAGAAGCAGAGGTGGTTTGTCATTGCCTTTCTCTGCAGGGTCTTCCTTGGTGGTCTCCTATTGAAGCACTGTCCCTGCTTAACCTCCAAGATCTGACAAGATCCGCCAAAGCACTTCACAGGCCCCTGCCACACAGGCGGGGGG
>NW_015176453.1:779251-799623 GCF_001447785.1 Gekko japonicus | reverse complement strand
GAGCACGGCCGAAGTGCGGCTTTTAGAGCCGCACCAAAAGAAACACGCGGCGGCGGGATCACATAGATCCCCTGAGCCACCGCGCAGTTGCTCCCCGGCACGATCAGATGCCGGGGGGAAGCCACTGAAGGGAGAGCAAAGCAGCCAAACTGCGCATGTGTGCACATGCGCAGTTTGGCCGGGAGCCTGGATTGCTCCTGAAGACGGGCGCTCCGGCGCTCCGACAGCCACGCTTGCTGTGGCGTTGCAGGTAAGTCCTGCTCTTTAGCAGGTTCTTTTTTCATCCGCATTACTGGCCTGAAGGGACGGATCGGGGACAGGTGCACGCCGATTCCCAGATGTTGCGGTATGCTCACGCCCATTTGCTGCGCTCCTGATTCGTCCCTCTTCCGGGCCAAAACCTCCCATGTGACCGGGGCCACAGTCAGTAATCCTTACCCATTACTACATAAGATAAGCCAAACAGGGCTCTTTTTGTAGCAGGAACTCCTTTGCATATTAGGCGACACATCCCTAATGTAGACAATCCTCCAAGAGCTTACAGAGCTCTTCTTACAGGGGCTACTGTAAGCTCTTGGAGGACTGGCTACATTTGGGGGGGGGGTGTCACCTAATATGTAAAGGAGTTCCTGCTACAAAAAGAGCCGGGGATGTGCCAGACTTGCCTAAAGGTTGAGGGACAAACTGAGATCTGAACAAGGGAACAGTCGCCTCACTGTTCAGTATATATTTTTAAGGGATATTAAAACGGTGGTGGGAAAAGCTGCCAAGCTGCAGATGGCTTATGGCAACCCAGTAGGATTTTCAAGGCAGGAGACATTCAGAGGTGGTTTGCCATTGCCTGCCTCTGCGTAGCAACCCTGGACTTCTTTGGTGGTCTCCCATCCAAATAACCAACCAGGGCTGACCCTGCTTAGACCAGACTGGGCTAACTTGTACCATCCAAGTCAGGACTATTAAAAATAACATCCTACTCATGTCACTTGATCAAGACGTTTATCATTTAATACAACATCTTTTAGCTCAAAATATTTACTCTTGTTCATCATCACATGCAGAGTCTGTGAAACAGAACACTGAGCTCTACTGCAGTAGACATGTGGCTGGCAGAAGGGAGAGAAGTGGCCTGGCCTGATGCTTCCTTCAGTGTCCCCCTAACTCCCTGGCCACAAATACCAGCTTTTGGTGTGGGTTATACAGTGGGTTATACTCCTGCCAACCTAGCAGTTCGAAAGCAAGAAATTGCAAGTAGATAAATAGGGACCACTTCGGTGGGAAGGTAACAGCGTTCCGTGCGCCTTGGTGTTTAGTCATGCCGGCCACATGACCACGGAAACGTCTTCGGACAGCGCTGGCTCTTCGGCTTTGAAACGGAGATGAGCACCGCAACCCTAGAGTCGGATTCGACTGGCTTTCGAGCAAGGGAACCTTTACCTTTACCTTTATACAGTGCTGCCAGAAGTGAAAGGGAAAGTGACTTGCTTCTGTTAAGGGAAAGCTGCCGGATCACTGCTTTTTGCCGGTACTTTTACGATACTGGTTTTGCCAAGGAAACTGAAAGGAAGGTAAGAGAAGAAGCATCTTTGCTAGCTGTAGAACTTCTTTGCTGAGGATTGCTGTTAAGTCCAGCGTGTAAAGCTCAGGCATGGCTGGAGGCAGGAAGAGAAGAAAGGAAAGGAGGGACATCTTTGCTGAGGACTGCCTTTCCCCTTCTTGCCTCAGGTACTTTATAAAGCTTGGGCATGGCCACTGGCTCCTTAGTAGGAAGGGAAGAAAGGAGTATGAGGAGGAATGCTTTTGCCAGCCGAGTAGGGCTGCCAAGTGGGGGCGGGTGGCGGGTAAACCCCCGCTTCGGAGGCCCGATTTCCCCCAGTAGGGACTGGTAATTGCCATTTTTGTTTCTGTCTCTGTCTTGACTCTAATTGGCCCTTCCTGGAATGTAAACTCCAACCCCACCCTCTCTCTTCCTATATGTAATGGCTGAGGAAATTGTGTTTCACTGTACCTGAAGAGGTGTGCTCGCACACGAAAGCTTCTATTTTGAATAAGCAATAGCTGTTCAACGTGATCAATGTCGTGCGTCACTTCTTGTGACGTGTCGGCGGCGCGCACGCACCCTTCAACCGGCTCCCGGGGCCCAGCGAGGCTCCCCCGCTGGTAAGAAAATTGGACTTGGCAACCCTACAGCCGAGTAGAATTTTTTGCTTAGGGCTGCTCTCCTCCTTCCAGCCTCAGGGGCCTGATCAAGCTTGAGAGTGAGCTGGGGGGCAACAGCCAAAGCCCTCTCAGCCCTTTCACTCGTCGCTCTGCAGCTTGCAGCCTCTGGCTGCCCTCAGATATGCCTGTTCTGTTTTGCTTCTTGATATATATTTTTTTTGTCACCCACCTTGGCTCCTTTTTGGAGAAAAGCAGGATGTAAGTACTTAAATAAAGCTCACCATTTTGACTCGGTTTCACAGATGGAGAGCTGAGGCAGAGAAAGGCACATTGCCCTAGAACGGTCACAAAGCACACGTTAGGAGTAGGACCAACCTAGATGGGTGAAGAGCACCAACGCCTAATGAAAACAGAAGAATCCCACCTTCAAATCCTTATCCCACTGAGACACAAAAACATAGATTTGGGAGAGGCGGGGAGAGAAGCCGGGGGCTGGTTAATCTCTATAAAATTATTGGATGCCACAGAGTTATGATGGTGAATATAGCAATTTCTAGCTTCCATCTGTGACCCCACTGGTATACCCTGCATCAGAGGGGAAGCCTATTCTACTGGCATTTATAGGCACCCTCACCTCTAAACTACCCCAGGGTCCTCCAAAGCATTGTTCCTGGCCTATGGGTAGTCCTGAAGGGGACACATGATTATGGGAGCTTGCCAAAAAACATGGACCCTGGAGGTTGCGGAACCAGACCATCTGTCTCTTCTACGTACAATCTGCCCTTCCCCCCAGCATTCCAGCATGTCCCAATATGGAAATCTTCTTCCTCTGAATGTTCCTTTGTCTCTCTGATGTGTACATTTCTCTGCAAAACACATACTCTGTGCTTTATGGTCCCTCTTCCTTGGCCAAACTTCTTTTAAAGGGTAAACATTTCTCTGGAAATCAGATTTATGGTCCTCTTCCTGGGCTATTCTCTGGGTTACCAAGAAGATATTAAGTTTGAAGTTAACAGAGTATCAGCCATCAACCCTATATGCACACTCCAGGATACACCCAGTAGGGTGCCATCACGCCTTTTTGATCAGAGTTTGGGAAACCTCTCAGTCCTTTGATTATACCCATAATCCTGCCCCGCAGGACACCTTCTCTAGTGCATAAAATGGCTGCCCAGCCACAGCTCCATGTGTCACTCTAGGGTGTGTGTCATTTGATTGCTTTGGTGTGTATGTATGATTTACATTTAACCAGCATTTTTCAATAAAACAATTTTCCTTCAAACCTAGTCTCGATCATTTCAAGAGGTTTTTTCTTTGAAACGGACCCTGGTATACACAGGTGTAGATCCCGCCTGTTACGCCCATTTTAGTAAGTTCAGTGTCCCTTTTCTAAAATGGAGACAGACCAATTTAGGTAACACATCCCCACCACCACTGCAACCACTCTGCACTGCAATGTTTCTCCCAAAAATATTGCTCTCATCAGTATCCAAAGGTAATTAACTTTGAATTGTTGGTTAATGGCCATATAACTCTACACAGATTACTAGCCATGCACTATTTAAAAACATCCAAAAGAATCTACATTTTAACAACACACACACAAAAAAATCACCAGGTGTCTTCACTGAGTTTGTTCACCAGATGGCAGCAGGAAGACAATATTGTGAAGCAGCAACTGAGAATTAAAATGTCAAATCCATACACAAAACAAACCGCTGGGTTTTGTTTATTCTAAAAGGTTGTTGAGAGATTTCCAGCAATCCCACAGTTGAGGCAAGGGTGACTTTTCTCACTTTGTCTCTGCAAAGAAATGAAGCTGACTAGGACTGGGGTGGAAAAGTCACCAGCAAGATCCTGGTTACAGTTCCTGGGAAATCAGTCTTGAATTTGGAGGTCAGCAAATGAAGTTGATAATGCCACTTTGCCCAACCCGCTCAAACTTCTGGAAGGGCATCATCATGGGGCATGTAAAAATACTCCCTGTAATAAAGGTACCAATGCTATTAGTTCTGTTTGTCCAGTAACAGAGTTGATAGGCAGAGACACTGGATCTTACCAGGTCAATTCTTCACTCTCCCTAACTCAGAATCTTCTAATCTCATGCACTCCCTTCTTTATTTTGGTACTTAATTGTTTCACTGCAGCAGAATGTATTTTATTTCCTGCCTACCAATGTTTATCTAAAGATATGGGTGGGCTTTTATTTCCTTGTCCAGCCTTGCACAAAGTAGTACAATTTATGCACACACGCAATAAGCCAATAATGGTAGGAAAAGTTGAAGGCAATAGGAAAAGAAGACCCACATAAAATGGATTGACTCAATCAGGGACGCCAAGACTCTCAGTTTGCAAGATCTGAGCAAGGGTGTTAACGATCTTTGGAGGTCATTCATTCACAGGGTCACCACAAGTCAGACATAACGTGACAGCACTAAACACACAGAAATCTCTGTATTACATTTTCCCAACCCTCCTACAGACAGCTCAGAGTGATGCACATAGTTCACCC
This sequence comes from Gekko japonicus, assembly GCF_001447785.1. Classification (NCBI taxonomy): domain Eukaryota; kingdom Metazoa; phylum Chordata; class Lepidosauria; order Squamata; family Gekkonidae; genus Gekko; species Gekko japonicus. Next base: position 794,954 of record NW_015176453.1, on the reverse strand, counting down.
TTCCGTATTTATCTTCATAACAACCCTGCAGGGTTGATTAGGTTAAGAAAGATTAACGGGCCCCAAATAAGGTTGCCAGCTTCCAGGTGGGGGCTGGAGATCTCCTGGTATCACAATGGACCTCCAGATAAGTTCCCTTGGAGAAAATGGCTCCTCTGAAGGGTGGACTCTATGACATTATACCTCTTAGGGGTCCCTACCCTCCCAAAGCCCCACCCTCCCCAGGCTCCATCCCAAAATCTCCAGGTATTTCCCAACACAGAGCTGGCAACCCTATCCCCGGATCACCTAGTGAGTTTCATACTAAAGTAAAGGTTTGAACTTGGACCCCACAGTTCTAGTCCAGTACCACCATGAACCACCACACCACATTGGCACAATATACATGGAAGAAATGGAAACACCACCAATGGCCACTGATCTGCTTCTTTCCATACTCCCACAACACAACCCTGGCCCAGACAAGTGTAAGCAAAAATGGAAAGACCTCTTGTCCAAAACACTGTGTTTCAGTCCGGCCTTATATGGTGAACAGAAGGTCTCTGGAGCATAAGGTTAGTTTCTTCAATTTTTGTTTTATATTTCTACAGAATACTGTAGTATTCAGACCACTTCAAGCCAAAGGCTACCAATCTCTCTCCCCAATCCCCCTCCGATTCCTCCTGCTGGATCCTTTTTTCAACTCTCAAAGCATGTGGAATCTCTCATAAAATAACAAGATACATACACTGTTCATCACAGCTCCCTCCCTTTAAAACACAATTTTGAGCTTTTTCTTGGAATTCAGTCCCACCAAAGTTGGCTCTTTTTATAATAAAGATTTCCATTTTAATGTGGAGTCTTTTTATATTGCTTTTGCTTGCAGTGTTGGAGAGGAACATAATGCAGGAAGCTTGCAAAACACATGGGTACCACATGAGCTGGTATACTGCTGAAAACAAAGAACTTTTCAAAATGAATGTACTCTTCCTGACATCCATGTGCCTGACAAAAATTGCACCAGATACAATAAAAATAAAGAGCTGCAATCAGATCAAAGGAGATAGACCAGCCTGCTAAAGCTGAGAGAAAATTTACTAGCCAACCCTTTAGCGGTTTAAAAAAACTTGCATCATAAAGGAAGCTTCCTACAAATGTTTGTAATATCTCTGGTTAATGAAGGATTCAGAGACCATGGGACAGCTGAACCAAAGGGCATTGTTGGCATTTAATGGCATATAGAGTGTTAGAAGATGAGCAAGTGAACAAGCCTGAGATGATGTAGTTGATGTTATTAGGTCCACTACATAGGGCAAGCAGGTAAAACCATGTGCCAAAGGCTAAATGGAAACAAATCTGACATCAAGAATCACAAGACTGAGAAACCTGTAGAAGAACACTTCAACCTTCCAGAACATTCATTGGGTGACCTCAAAGTAGCTGTTTTATTGCAAAGGAACTTCAAAAACATTCTAGAAAGAGAAATTGCTGAGTTGCAAGTTATTACTACACACAGAACAATGGAACCAGCAGGACTTAACAGGGATATTGGTTTCTTATCTCACTACATATTCTAATGTCACTCGATTCTTACATCTGTATTCTCATCAGTCCCTCAGAAGGGCTAATATATCCTCTTTATTTTATTTTATTTCTTTGGAATAACAGACTGGAATAGTAGATTGTAATGTAATGAATAGTAGAATGTAATGTAATTTGGAGTGGTAGATTGGAATGTATTTCTCTGATCAGGGGATAGAGGAGACACACTGCATAGCTAATTGCACCACCTCAAAGAAGAGGATGCTGTACTGTTGCCTCCACACTTGAGGGGAGGTGGATGGAGCATGGTAGCAGGGTCAGTTAATTACTCTCAGCATTCTCCAGTTAAAAAGGATACATCTGCCCATCAATCTCTGATTTTGATATATTTATTTCCTTCACCATGTTTCCCCCCCAGAATTAAACCCAAACAAATGGCAACCATATAAACGAAGTTGGTTATTTCAGTTTGGTTCTTGCATCTGTTAATCACCTTTATTATGCTATATGCTAATTTGCTGCTACAGCGCTGGCTCTTTGGCTTGGAAACGGAGATGAGCACCACCCCCTAGAGTTGGATTCAACTAGCTTTCAAGCAAGGGAAACCTTTACCTTTTTATGGGCTGGTAACTTCCATTTCACTGTATCTGGGGAAGTGTGCTTGCACACAAAAACTTATACTTTGAATAAAATGTTGTTGGTCTTAAAGATGTCGTGGACTCGAAGTTTGCTCTGCTTCAAACCAACATGGCTACCCACCTGGATCTATCACAAAACCCCGTGAACATAAATGCAGCTCTCATTGCTCCCTTCACATGCAGGAAGCAGAAGATACAACACTCACTTGGACTCACTATGTACAGGGACCATGGAAGAGCGATGTCTAAATACGAGGTACTTTCCTACAGACCATACGAAGCCAGTATGGGACACTTTAGGGCTGGTTTTGCACTAAAGGTCAAAGTTTCTCACCAAGTCTTTCGGCAAAGTTAGCCGGGTAATAGAGAGATATGCAATTCCCTTGCCAAAAGCAATTTCCTTGCCAAAAGCATCCAGTACTAATATGGTGGACTAACACAGCATGAAGTCGGGTTCGAATTATAATGTATCTAAAAATAGGTGGAAAGCAGATCGTTCTCGATCTTCTGGTGGATTACTAGACAGTTTCTGCTAGACTGCTGGGATTCTTGGACAGATTGTTGGATCTTTGTCTGATCCAGCATGGTTCTTTAGCAAGAAAGCAAATGTAGGATCTCTTATCAAATTAGTAAGTTAGTTACAACTTAACTTTAAGAAAGCCTGAGAATGCATGCTTGCTTTATAAATTTATAAAGACACAGGTGATTTCTTAATTTAAATAAATATAAGACCATGCGAAATGTCTGTTGGTCTGAGCTATGAGGCACACTGAAAAGCAGAAAGATGCCACGAATAGATTGAGGCACACTGAAAAGCAGAAAGATGCCATGACACAGAAGAAACACTGAGAACAATAGTTTGAAATAGAATGAATAGATCGCTACAGAAAAGGAAACAAAAACAATTGGATTAAAGAGAAGAAACAGAAAGAAAGAGATACAACATGGGCTAATAACACTTGACAGCATCATGTCTTTGAACATGAGTTGCCCTGTACAACTACAAACGTAAGAAGGTACGGTTGTTATTGTTGTTCAGTTGCACAGTTGAGTTCGACTCTTCGCGACCCCATGGACCACATCACACAAGGCCCTCCTGTCTTCCGTCGTGCTCCGGAGTTTGCTTAATTTCATGTTCGTTGCATCGATAACACAGTCTAACCATCTCATCCTTTGCCGTCTTTTGGAGGTGAGGGGGGAACAATAAATAAAAGATCTTTAAGTAAAAGCTTCTGCCTCAAAGGAAATGTGTGAATCCACTACCCCAGGTCTTATGCACATAGGCCCAATGGATACATAATGCTGCCTCATCTCCTAACTATGATTAGGATAGAGGGCTTCGAAACTCCCTTCTTATCTCCCTTGGGCTCACACACTTTCCATTCCTTTCTCATCTAGGTGAACTCCCCTCTCCATCAGGCTAAAGTCTGTACTAGTGTTCTGGCCAACACTGGTTAGTTTAAATCACATTTTCCCCATCATTGCAAATCATTGTTTGGAAGTAACCATGATTAGCAGAAATGCCAGTCAGTTGCAATGCTAGCTTTAAAAAAGGGGGTGGGGGTGTAATACTGCAAGAGAAGAGAGAGCAGAATAAGGGCGAAAAAGCCGAAGTACATAAGAGGCACTTCCAAGCAGACAACTTAAAGGTATCAACAGTAACAACACAACACTCTGCTTTTGTGACCTACAGGTTCTGATTCTGAGCTTGCTGTGTGTTGCAGAATAATCCATAATGATATTTCTAAAGGAAAAAAACAAAGGTGGTGAAATTACAACATAGAATTTAAGACAGAAAGCAACTATGAAACACTAACAACCATTTTTATCACCATCTTTCCTTCCGTGAATAACACCTATGTTCTAGCTTCTAAATTAGTATTTTCACAAGTCTCTCCTGAATTCTACAGACAAATAAGGTTTCTGGCCAAGAACAGTAACTCAAAGGAAAAAACTCAAACCCTTCATTAGCAGTGGAAAATTACAATGTTATCTCCAAGTTACTGGCAAAAGTACTGGCTACAGAAATAGCCAGCATTAAATAGCTATCCATCACAAATGTAAGTGACATAATGGAAAAATCTATATAATTAGACTCACTAATATATGACAAAATTATGTGGTGATATGAAAAACATTGAAACGGATATAGTAAAATGGCAGCGCAGCAAGATGGAGAATTCAGAGGAAGAAGAAGCGTTATTAAAATGAGAGCTGTTTCCAAATTCGGATTTAAACATGAATATGCTGTTTGAATTTGAACCAGCAAGAGACTGCTGAAAATTTTAAAGTTTAATAAGGTGTTCATCATCAGTGGGCTTCACCATACCCAGCCCGAATCAAAACTGGGCTCAGAAAATTTGAACTATTTCACAGAACTGGGAAATGGCTTGGCTTTTCTCAAATCCAGTGTTGAGCTCAGAATGAATCTGAATGACATCCCTTCCTTTCCCTGTTGTTCTCCCCCGCACAATACTAATGCCAGGAACCTCAAGGAGTACCCCAGGTGCCCTTCTAACACAACTCAGTGCCAGAAACAGGCCCGTAGCCAGGATTTCGTGGCTTGTGGAGCAAATTTCTTTCTGGTGGGGCTGCACAAACATCTACCCCAAACACCCCATATGCAGCGAATAATTCTCATGCTACAGTTAATGCATGAACAGCTGGATGTGCGATTAAAACTGATGGTGGGGGCATTTTCAGGGGAAAAATCTTGTGGGGTTGTCCCTTTAAGAAAGGGGGCAGAGCCCCAAATAGCCCCACCGTAGCTATGGGCCAGGCCGGTAGCACTAGGAAAGGTAAAGCCAGTGGCCGAGAGACGATGGAATGCTCTTCCCGCCTGATATCTGGTTGGTTGCCACCATCCTTAGGTGCAGAGGCCGTCAAAAAAGTAAATTTTAGGGGAGGGAAAGGAGTGTACAACCCAAAACAAATTAAAACTGCCCTGCTCACCTTCTCATAAGGAGTGTACAACCCAAAACAAATTAAAATGGGGGGCTGCCCTGCTCACCTTCTCACTGAAAGTGTACCTTAAGAATTTGCAAAAGCTCATATTCAGAGACCAGAGGGATAGGGATTTTGGAGGCCTCTCTCCATACACCAAACCATGCATCCATGTAGAAAATGTCATACTTTTTAAAAGACTCTGCCTCTCTGCTGCAGTTCCCTATAAAGCTGCTCCAAAGGATCTGGGCACCCTTAGGAATGGCCTGGGATACAGTGTGAGGTGCTACAACTGGAGTGGGAAGTGCCTTCTGCTTACAAAAGGTGGGTGTGTGGACCAAGCCCATTTAAACTTTCCCGCAGGCACTGTGAGGGGCTAAGAGTTCCTATGGTGACATACAGATATGTTAATATGCCTCCAGGCATCAGGTAAGAATGGACCTAGAAATAGAAGCCAACAGAGCTAATTCCCGGAATCATCTGCATACCCATTCTGCCACTATCATCATTGTTGCTTTATCTCCATCAGCTCAGGTAGGCCTGATAGACAAAGAAAGATGTTTAAGGGTGAAGCACCACTGGTATTATACCGAACGTGCATCATCTTGTCCTTATGACAGGTTTCAACACTGGGCCCCTAAAGAGCATTGAAACTTCTCTGCTCTGAGCAAGGGATGCTCTGGGATTCAGTGTTCTTTCTGGAGGTTCTATGAGTGGTTGGGAGAGGAAAGGAGGTCGAGCACTGGGAAGACACAGACTGGGAAGAAGTCATGAGGTTTGCTGATGATGGAAATCTAAGAGGCGAAAGTGAACTCCAGGGAACTTCAGCACAAAAAAAAACCCCAAACCATGAAACAGAACAGGAACAGCCAAGAGCCAATGTTCGAAGATGTAAAAGAAACAAACCACACCTTATAGCACAGAAAGCCAAAAGGGCAGAGATAAGGAAGATATGCAGAGAGGAAAGGAACACGCCTTGGGAGAGAGTAATGTTTGGAATCTACCAAATGGTATAAGATTTACTTTGGAAAAGGGGGCAAGTGTAGAACTATCTACGTAAAACAGCTCTGTAAGGATTTCCAGGTTTCACATTCAGGACAAGTCAGTATACTATGGTTTTTAAATTTTCAAAGGCCATCTCCTATTTTAACAACAGCCATGCAGCTCAGTCCATAAACAAGACAAAAGCCAGAACATTTGAATTCATGAGATTTAAAAACTTAAGCCAAACACACATTTGTTTTGACAAAAGCCACATTAATTTTGAAGGAATTCATTTCTGCTTGGAGTTACAGCCTAACAGTCCAATCCTACTTTACACTTTGACGACAGCTGTGAAAAAAACATTCCACAGCAGCTAAAAAGATGCCGTATGGAAGGCGAGTTGGGCCTGCCCTTCTGCTCCTCCAGACTTCTAGAATGGATCACACTGCAGGGAGAAGATGGTTGCCAACACCACCTTGGGAAGTCCCTGGAGATTTGACACCATAGTTCTGCACTACATAGCTGTCATTTCCTCCAGGGAAACTGATCTCTTTAGTCTAGAGAAATTCCTGGAGAACTCCAAGCCTCACCTGGAGGTTGGTAACCCAAAGAGAGGCCGTTCTCACCGGCATCAGGATACATCAGAATAGTTAGGGACAGGGGTCATTTCGTAGAAAAAAGAGCTAGGGGAACTCATTAGCATATGCCACACCCCCTGACATCAGGGGCCTGGCGGTGGACCTGCAAGGCCGGCGGGAGTGCGAGGAAGCCCCGCCAAGACGCTCCCTGGCCCCAGGCAGGCAGGGGTGGGGAGAGGCGGGGAGGAAGCAACTTACCCTCCCTCTTCTCCTGCCTCCTCCTGGCTGAATGAGGGCTGGAAGCGGGGCGGCCGGAAGCAGGGGGCAGGGCTTCATCGTGCCCTGCCCCCCGCACCTCACCCGGGGGAACTGCGATCCCCCGCGATCCCCCCCGAAATGACCTCTGGTTAGGGATAGCCTAGTCTCCTCCTCTTTTCCCTCTATACTCCCATCAAAATACCTGATCTGGTATTTCTTTTGCAATGACATTACAGTTTCTTCTGACACTATTAAAGAAAATGAAGTGTTTTCTTCACCTGTGTTGTCAATCCAGCACCCAGTCTTACATCTGTACCAAGCTTAACCATGACGAACACTGATCCACGTTTCCAGCACAATGACAGTTTGTTGAAGAGAGACGCTGGTTAACATTAAGCCTAGTTAAGGTTACTACAGATGTAAATGTCCAAATGCCATCCTCCCAGAGGAACTACAGGAGAACATGGCTTCAACCCCACAGGAATGAGCCACATTAATGCAAGGAGGCAAGCACATGGACTTGGGCTTTTGGGTGGCACACACACATCATTTCTAGTCCAGAAGTGAAAGAGAATGGCCTGGTTATCACAACAACAGGGTCATGTTTGTTGTTCTTGATACTATCTCCCAAGAGTGGTTGGAGAGCCAAGGAACATGAGAGGTCTGCAGAGCTGCATTTAATACCAAGAAGTCAAGAAGAGGCTAAGGAAAATTTCTCCATAGCTCAAGTGGTATACTAGAAGCAGAGGAGTAAAGAGACAGAGGGAGCTGTTTAACTTCCTTCCTTCTTAATCTTAACTAAGTGTACTAGTTCTCTTGCCAGGCTGTGCCAGTCAGAGTTCCAAGAATTTGATCCTGCAGCCTGCTTCCAAACCACTGACCTTGGTTGGAAATCAGGAGTTATGACTTCATCCTGGCCACTGTGTATACTCTTTTTATATATATATATATATATATAAATTATATTTATTTCGGTTTTCTTAAATGCATTACATCATGCATATCATATTCAGTTTACATACATATATACATATCAACTTCTGGAGTCTCACATTGTCATGCTTAACAACTTAAGAAGTTGTATCTAGCCATTTGTAAAACTTTTCCCATCTGCTACGAAATATTTTTGTGTCTTTATTCTGTAATATTGAAGTCAATTTGTCTATCTCAACCACTTCCTGTACTTTAGCGATTAATTCTTTTTTTAATGGTATTCCCCCTTGTTTCCATTTCTTGGCAAATAAGATACGTGCTGCTGTATTTATATATTCCATAATATATTTTTCTTCTTTTTTATATTTCTCTGGTATTACATTTAACAAGAAGAATTCTGGTTGGTATGGTACCTCTATTTTGAGTATGTCACTCAACATCTTATGTACCTTATGCCAATATCGTTGTGTCAATGTATATCAATGTACATCTCCACCACATATGGTAGAAGGTACCTATATTGCTTTTCCAGCAATTCTTGGACATATTTGGATAGCACTTGGCCAATCTGTCAGGTGACCAGTGCCACCTATGAAGCATTTTAAACACATTTTCCTTATATGGAATAGATCTTAAATATTTTGCAGCCGTCCACGTTTTTGACCAGTTTTCTATGACATAGCCAAAATCTTGCATCCAAGAAATCATCGTACTTTTAACTTCCTCATCTAACTCATAGTTTACCAAAAACAACTTGTACATATTTTGTATTAGTTTATCATTTGTGGATAACCACAACTTATCCAGGTCATTCTTTTCATGATAGAATCCTTTCTTTTTATCTTTATCATAGGTTGTTTTCAGCTGCATGTTTTGCCACCATGTTAATTTAACACCTTGTTTTTCTAGAATTTCTCGTGTTTTTAGAGTTCCACTGTGTATACTCTTAAATGTGCTTTGGGCATTCAACATTTCAAATTAACAACTGAACTGCAGACTCAAAATGTACATCTTGTCAAAAAATGTAATTGCTCACTAATGTATTCTCCTTCAAGTGCCCTGACCATTTTCAAGGTCATTTTTTCCTAGGCACCAAGGAGAACCAGAAAAGATCATCGAAGGGTTATTTGAAGGGTCATTATCTCCACTAAAATACCAAGCCAAAAGATCTCACTCAGCTGGCCTTTCCTCCCCTCTTTCCCCATCCCAAAACAAAACTGAAAGCAGTGTTGTTGTTGTTTTAACCCCCAAGGGATATTTTTTATTGCATTTTCTATAAACTACAAAGAAAACAAGGAAGGGTATCTACAAATTACAGGAGAAAGGAAAGAAAACCATTAAAATACCAAGAGGTGGTGGCCATTACAAAAGTTTATTAAATATGCTAAATTATTAAAGAGATTATTAGTTACATTGAGTGTGATCAATATATGTATGCATATATTATTGAAACCAGTAAAAATAACTGTTCAAGAAATATCATGAAAGAGCTGCTAATAATAATATCCATTTAAGACAAATTTCAGAGTCATTCAGCATCTCATTTCCCCCCCCCTTCTATTCCTCAGTTGATAGTCTCGTTTGGGGGCAGCTGCCCCATGTTGCGAGTCAGAGTCTTCTTCGGAAGTTGTAGTATCAGAGTCATTGTCGCTTCCTTTATCACTGTCATCATCTTCTTTGCTGTCCTCTCCTGTAGAACCAAGTTGCTGCTTCAGAAATTCTCGAGCTTTAATAGCAGTGTCAATTCTTTCTTTCTTGTTGTTTATCTTAAAGAGGATGCCCTCGGGTACCAGCCATCTATAGGAAATGTTGTTTGTTTGTAAAAAACTTGCCAAGTCTTTGAATTTATTTCTCTTCTTCCTAATTTCAAATGGAATATCTTTCAGAACTCTTATCTCCTTGCCCTCGATTTTTAGGGATGTTCCTGATGTTGCTTTCAGGATTTGATCCCTCACATGCCTTTTAGAGAATCTGACCACTATCTCCCCAGGCAGATTTTTCTTTTTTACATATTCTGAATATGATCTATAAACAACATCCATCTCACTTTGAATATAATCTGCTTTTAAATCTGCAATCAGGGTCAAGGCATCACTCAGTACTTGTTTCAGATTCTCCCCCTTAGTTTCAAGGTGCCCCTGAAATCTCACGACAAAACTTGCTTTTTCCGATTGTAGTTGCAAAAGCTGTGGTTCATCAGTTGTTCTCTTTTCCAACATCTGCACACATTTTTTAACCTTTTTAGTCTTGGCATCGACATCCTTCACCCTCTTGTCTTTTTATTAATTTCGCTTAGCTGGAGCTGCTGGGCTGCGAAGTTCTGATTTAAAGTGGTCAGTTGCTGGTTTATATTTGTCATTTGTTCCAGCAGAGGGTGCAAAGAGTCCACTAACATCTTTGAAATATCTGTGGTAGTTTCCAGTCGGCTGACCAGACCAGCTGGGCTCGGACTTCCTGAAGAAGGCTTTAGTTTTGCTTGCTTATCCTTCTCGGGGGTTTTGCCCGCAATCTTTGACGATGTTTACTTTTAAAAATAATTTGCCAAGAGTCTCTAAAGTTCGCGCTAGTGCTTGTAAAGCTCTTATGAAGTTCTTAAAACAGTTTCATTTGCTTTTAGAGCCGTCTCCCCCCTTTGGAAATGTCTCTATCTTTTCTTTGTGTTTGGGGAGTTCCCTCCGCCACTCGCTTGTCTCACTGGGAGGGAGGCTTTCTGCCTTTATCCTGGTACTTTCACTTTCAAGGACTCACAGTTCATGTTGGCCCAAAGACCCATATCGGTCCGAAGACCTTGACAAAGGTATGTGTTGCTCGCCCGGCCTCCATGCGCTTGTCCCAGTCAGTGGCTCGAGATCCATAGCAGACACACAGCTGCAGGACCGTCAGGGCAGAAGGGAGCCTCAATTCTCCAGCAGCGTGCCAGAGGAGAGGCAACCCTTTAGCGACTCATGGCTGGGAGCCCAACACAAGGGCCCCGAGGGAGTGTGTACAATCACACCCCCTCCCAACCACTGGCGTGCAGATCGCGTCCCCGGGAGCTCTCCAGGGACTCATCCGCCATTGAGACGCCACAAACCAGAAGTCCTAAAACCAGTGTTGATATGACAGTCTGACTGTTAAAAGAGGTCAAGAAAGATTACTACAATCAATGTCTGTAAAATGTGTTTCTGTGGTTCAGTAGTGAGCCTTCCACAGACGTTCTACAGAAGCTAGGAGACTGGTCAATAATTATTGCTCCTTTTATATATGGTACCAGGTTAGACACAACCCACAAACATAATGGAAACCTCTTTTCATAAAGAATGTAATAATCATCCTCTAAGAACCATGCGAATACAAAGAAATCCTACGTGTGCAATTTTCTTGCAGCCCAAAGCAATGGCACCCAAAACCTAGCTAATCCACCTAGTATATGAACACAATTTCCAAGAGGAGAATAAATGTGCCAGTGATCCATATTAAACACACAAATTGTTAATCAACAACCCTGCAGGAACTACCATGCTTATGTGTCATAGCCTGTTGAAACACCGTGTTGTGCTTGCTCAGGAACTTTAAACAACATGGCGGTCGGGACTGAAGACCTGGCAGGATCAAGCCATTGACAATAATAGCCAGGGATAGGTGGTCCTATGGAGCAGGACATTCAGATCCCAGCGTGTGGCCCTAATTCATAATCTAAAATGTTGGCAGATACACCCATAAAATCCTTGCAGAGTCTTTTCAAACACCATGTTATAGTTTTAAACTCTCCCTGCAAAATCTACATAGAACAGCACTGAGCTTGAAATCCCAGTATGACTTGTGTGTTTTAAGAAAAATGTTTTCTTTTTCTTGCCATTAAGTTCAAAGCAACTGTCTGGTTACCAGGAGTATCAATTTCCCCAGGAAATCCTACTCTGTGTTCACTCTTATCCCTATAGAAAGATGTTTCCTTCCAATGGAAAAGACAACAATGTTTACTTGAATGCAGCAGCAAGTAGATTTGATCACTAAATATAGCCTGGCAGGGAAGGAAATATTAGACAGTAAAAAAAACAACAGCTAAACAAAATAATTATGTGCTGTGTCAGATGGTGCATGCTTTGCTGGAAAAATGCAGTGAATACGAAATCCCAAAGGCGGTTGCTGTACAAGTACCAAAGTAATAGACCTGCACAGACCATGGCAGAACCTGCTTTTTAAGACAGTCTATTTCATAGGAAAGAGGCAACTTCTGTTTCCCAGTCTTGGGCACTAAACTGATTCTGAAGTTGGCCCTGCTATCTAAAAGACGTCTAAGGAGCACAACCCTACTGTTACTCCTAGAGCCTTGTACATGGGAACATGGGATTGCCACATCATACTCAGACCCCACCACTTCCCTGTGCAGAAACACCAAGTTGTAATGACTCACAGAGGGAGGTTTAGAACAAGATGGCGGTGGTGTAGTAGCGTTCCTCAGGGGCTCCTATTTGCTTCCCAAAATGTATTTATTCTCAGAGCTTGTTTGATCTACTGAACCAAGTTGTAACCACCTCACCCAGAACCCTCTATATATATGGCCTCTGCAGCCATAAGTATAGGGAGACACCATCTTGAATCAAACCAGCAAAAGTCAAGGCAATAAAAAATCAGGTCACTATGAGATAGCCAGAGCTAAGTGAGAAACTGTCACCCCCCTTAAACATAGGGTTGTCTTATGGCTCTGCAGGATCTCTCCAGGCCAAAATAAAAATTTCCGTGAGTTTTGCTCCAGCAAAGGTCCTGGCTTTTTCTCTTTCTGGCAGCAACAGGATTGCCAGTTGTCCTCTTTTTAGAGGACATGTCCTCTTTTTTTGGAGTCCATCCTCTATCATTTAGCCTACATAAATCAATTAAGGCCCCGGTCACACGGAGAATTTGCCACACAAAAGGCACGAATGTCGGGCGGATTTTCGGGGCGCGATCACACCACAACATCTGGGAACCGTAGTGTACCTGTGGCCAACCCGTGGCGTCCCGCCGAAGATGCAGAGTTAAAAAGCACAAAGGAAAGTGCACTAATATCAGGAAAACTCGCGGCACAGGTAGGCGTCTGATCGCGGGAGCGCTAGTATCCCGTGGCACCCGGCGCCCATCCACGTCCCGTCGCAAACTGGATGTTTTTTGTAAGTGCATGCACACAAACACAAAACTGAAAGCAATGCTGCTCCGCGGAGCCACGCATGTGCACAAATGCAAAACGCTTGTGTGATCACGCTGCGCTACTTCTTTGCCACGCTGCAGCATCGCCGTGTGATTGCCAGCTAACAGCCTAAGCACGGAGACTCGGGGGACCGTATGATCGGGGTACCACACTTTATTTTGCTCCAGGGCGAACAGCCACGCCTCCCCTCCCATGTTAACTTGCCCGTGTGACCGGGGCCTAAGACTGTTATTTAGAAACAAGGAGGTTAGGAATATTCCTAGTTAGTAGCAATTATCACAGCTTAAAAAGTAGGGGTATTTAAAATGTGATTTATCATAGTGATCAGTTGTTGGAAGCAGTCAGTCTGGAAATATGTCCTCTTTTTTGCTTTTCAACATATGGTGGTAACCCTAGACAGCAACGTACTCTCCTTTCTCTCCTGAAGCTCATGAGCTTCTTAACGCTTCTCTGCCCCCTCCCTCCTAGCCTTCCTTGGCTAAACCTCAAAACCCAACTCTGAACCTTTTAGCCTCTCCTCCTCTAGTGCCCAAACTCCTTACACAAACCTGCAGCACCCCCTCTTTTTCTTCTTGTCTACTGTCTTGAGGACACCACTCACACATCCACAGGGAGACTCTGCTTGAACTAGCTATGGGTGGGACACATGTAGCTTAATGGACAACTTCCCCAAGCAATTAATTGCTTGTTAATTGCTCTGTGTCTGATTTGTGTAATTTACAGTGCAGCCTCTGCAGAGTTACCATGTAAGTGCATTGATTTCAAGGGGCTCAGACTGGAGAAACTCCCGTCCCCTCGGAGTGCACTGTTAACTCATTTTCTATTACATCCCTCAATTGTGCTATAGTTTATTGCACTGCTTTTTTTTTTAGCCTGCCTTCCTTTCTTGTTTTTTCTCCCTGTTCCCCTGGCTTCAGTAAAGACCAAATCCAATTTCATTAAAAGCTATCTCTTCCTGTCTCCCCCCCTTTCACATTCCCCCCCCCAAAATATTTATTCTATTTATCTACTTCAATTACACCCTGTTTTCCTCCCCAAAGGGGACCTAAAGCAGCTTACATCATTCTCCTCTCATCCATTTGATCCTCACAACAACTCTGGGATAAACTGGGCTGAGCGGGAGAGACTGCCCCCCCCCCGTCATTTGGCAAGTGTCCACTGCAGAGTGTAGATTTTAATATGAGTCTTCTGAATTCTAGACCGTTTCAGAGGGTAGCCATATTGGTCTGCAGCAGAGCAGCTAGCACCTCGGAGGCCCTCAAGATTCAAGTCCAGTAGCACCTTGGAGATCAACAAGATTTTGGGGACATAAGCTTTCGAGACTCAAAGACTCTCAAAAGCTTTATACCCCCAAAACCTTGTGGGTATCTCAGGTACTACTGGACTTGAATCTTGACATTCCAGACCATTACTCTAACCAATCCACGACTTTGCCCCAAGATTGCACCGTAAGAGGGTCATCAGTCTGCACGTGTAAAGGCCACACTGCTGTGTCCTCTACTGCTTCCCTGGTAACACCGTCCCCTATGCACTCTAGGCCATAGGCATTTAGCTCCATGTGAAAGAGCAAAGTGCGGATATATAATACACTTTATTTTAAAGGAGCATTATTTATTTTAAAGGGCTTCTTCTTAGAGCCAGTTGGAGTAGTGGTTAGGAGCACGGACTCTAAGCTGGGAGAACCGGGACCTTGGGTCCACTACAAGTTCTCTCAGAGCTGTTCTCTCATGAGCAGTTGTCAAAAGAGGTCTCTCAGCCCCACCTACCTCACAAGCTGTCTGTTGTGGAGAGGGGAAGGAAAAGGAAATTGTAAGCCACTCTGAGACTCCTTCGGGCAGTGAAGGGCAGGGTATAAATCCCCCCCCCCTCTCTCTTTCTTCTTTTTCGAATATGAAATACGGTCCATGCCTCTTGATTCACCACTCTTTAGATCTGACATACATTAACCTCCACAAGGCAGAGAAAATGGCTCATTTGTTTTAGAACTTTTGATCTGGCAAGTGTATAATATTCCCTCTCGATGTATTTATCTCTAATGTGCAACTATACATTACAGAATTATTTTACAGCACTCCTGCTTATTATTAGCAGAGCCTACTTATTCACATACCCCAAGACATACGCCCTTCTCACAACCAAACATAAATTAACAGCCCGGCTACTGGAGCACAGTGAATAGCCACCTAATGCTGACTCTTAAAAAACAGCCTCAGTATAATCCACTTGTGCCTGTTAACTTCAGAGCTATGAACTCCCACACCACATAAAACAAATCCTTGACACAGCCCTCAGTGTCAGATTCTCTTATACAGATCTCTCAGTTGAAGTTCCTAATTGAGACTGCTGGGTTTCTGTAGACTTAAAATTAAAATAAACGGATACAACAAGAAATAGTCAAAGTGAAACAAGAATATGATGTGAAAGAACTTGCAGCTATGAGCCTGACTTTCTACACCTTACAAGAAGCAGGGATGGCTTAGATCCTCCCACTTTATGAAGGCTAGAGAAATCCCAGGCACCAAGTCACCTAGGAGCATAAATATTTGATGCTGGAAGCTAGGAATCTGGAATTGTCTCCAGCCTACATGATGATGATGATGATGATGATGATGATGATGATGATGATGATGATGATGATGATGATGATGATGATGATGATGAAAGAGTTGGTTTTTATACCCCGT
>NW_015176453.1:776000-779078 GCF_001447785.1 Gekko japonicus | reverse complement strand
ACGCTCTTAACCACTACACCACACTGGCCCTCCTAGGCACCTTTCATTTAGATATTGGCTCCTGGAAATATGAAATTGTTTTTCAGTCCCTCCTGTCATCCATAACAAGTTTTGACAGGAAATACATTATACCTTGGACAATTTAAATAGAAAGCAAAGGAATGCTCTGGGAAACCTTCCAATGGGCAACAGGGGCAGGTCACAGCTATAATCTTCACTGCCCATGGTCCCACACTTCCAATTGAGAGGGGAAAGGGGAAAAAAGAGCTGCCACTCACACCCATCCTGTGTAGAGCTCAGGCCACCCACCCCCTCACAGCAGCAGCAGCTTGTGATCCCTCCATCCAAGGCTTGGGCAGCCAGTCTTCAGCAATGGCACCCATCTTATTCACACGGGACAAGGGTCACCTCCTGTTCGGTCTCACCAAGGCAGGGTGGGGGGCCAGGTGAGGGTGGGAGTGACTTTTGCTCAGGGCCCCAAGAATCACTAAGGCCACTTCTGACCTTCCTATGAGGCCCATGGGATCCTATCCTATGAAGATAAGAAGCAAGTGAAGAGGTGTTCCTCCCATCCATCCATCTTGCTCTTTCCCCAACAGCCCACTAAGACTTCTGAAAAGCCTCTGCTGGAGCTCAGAGATGCCTCATGGACCAAATGCAACATGTCACAGGGTAGAGCAAGGAAGAAACTGGGCAACATTGCCCACCTCTCCTCTGCTGGAAGAAGTGAGGAGAATTTTACCTGATTCCCCAATGCAGTGTGGCATGCTGGCCACCAGCTCTGAAAGCGTGCTAATGAATTCACTGGAAAGTAGAGAAGATCCACACCCATGAGAAAGTGCCCGTAATTCACAGGATCCAGCCCACTGTTCTGTTTATTACTTTCCTCTTGAGCTTCCCTTAAATGTTGAACCTTATATCTATACACTAAATTCAGATATGCTGGATTAAATTTTACGTACACAAGTATCTCTCTTGGTATTCTATGCTTAGAAATAATGCCCTAGTTGGCTCCATTCCACAATTATGATTTACTATTTGTTTCACACAGAAGACTACTTCTGCCACGCAAGCCTGTATTTCAAGGCATCGGCAGTCCAATGATTTATTAATCTCATTTGTGAGCAAACTTCCCAGGAGTTTATAAATGGGGTAGATGGCGATCTCTTATCCTAACATCAAATCTGTAAGGTACATCAGGGTGAGAGGTAACAACTTGCCCAAAGCAACAAAGAAAGTTTCAAATCTGGCCAAGAATTTGAACCTGAGCCACCCTGTCCCACAGGTTTGTTATTTAAAATGTTTTGGTCCCATGTATCCTAGCACAGAAGATGGCTAGGGATAGATTTAAACAAGAAAGATATAATTATCAAACTATTGCTGGCCTTTTTATAAGGCAAAATGTAACATCATAACGGCAGGTATGTATCTGCCTCCTCTCAAAATGCTACCAAGTTTTGATGGCCCAATCCTGTCAAATTTCAGAAGCTAAGCAAGGTCAGTCATGGTTAATATTTGGATGGGAAACCATCAAGGAAGTCCACAGTTGCTACACAGAGGCAGACAATTGTTAGCCAAATTGTCTTGCTGTAATGTATTCAATAGCTGCCATTGAATGAATAACTGTTTGTGAAATGCCATGTAAAGCTTTGTCCTGGGCTAGGATCCTAATCCATCCAATCGTATTGGTAGCCCAGGAAGAACCAACCAATCAGGTATCAGCAAGCTCCCTGAGCGGGAACGTCTATGATTGGTCGTTATGTAAACAATTTTATTGGTTGGTATTATACAGTAAGGCGTGGCTATAATAGCTGGGAGAGTTTAAAAAGGGAACAGCTTTAATACAAAAGCTGTTCTGGCTATCAGATGTTGATCCGTGTTGGAGTTGTGTTTAAGTTCATGAATAAAGCTGAATCCTTGCTGAATCACTCTCCGACTACTTTGTTAAGCGAGCGACTTAACACTTGAATAATTAATTAGTCTAGGGGAAGTTATGATTATTAATTGGCAATAGGCAAATTAGGGTTCACACCAATGTATACAGAAGTCCCACCTTTGCTGTAAACACCAGAACAGACACAGAGACTGTATTCAATAAAATATATTGTCTTTTTACTGGGGAATATATATCATTCAAACAATTCACAACCACACACACATTTATACATATGCTAAGAAATAAAGATAGATCCTTAACACAGTTGCTTTAGCAGGACATTCGTTGGTTGGGCAATATTTACCTGTCTTCATTAGTTGAGCAAGAGTTGCAGTTAATGGTGAATTATCAGAAAGCTTCAAGATTGAGAAAGGAACAAGGCAAGGCTGTCCACTATCTCCGTTATTATTTATCATGGTGTTGGAAGTGTTGAATGAAGCTATTAGAAAAGAAAATAAAATAACAGGACTGCGAGTTAAGAAAGAGCAATATAAACTGTTGGCATTTGCAGATGATGTGGCATATATATTAGAGAATCCAGTGGAGGCGGCGGAGGTATTGATGGAGAATATTAAAGAATGCGGAGAAGTGGCAGGGCTCAAAATAAATCCGGAGAAAACTAAAATCATAGTAAAAAACATGGAGGAGAAACAGAAAAAAGAGCTTCAAGGAGTAACAAGATGCCAGATAGTGAAAAAGACAAGATACCTAGGAATTATAGTTACAAATAAATGCAGTGATTTATACGAAGAAAACTATAAAGTGTTGTTAAAAAATACTAAACAGGACTTGGAGAAGTGGAAAAAATTACAACTGTCCTTGATGGGTAGGATGGCAGCAATAAAAATGAATATATTACCAAGATGGATGTTTTTATTTCAAACTATACCCATATTGCAGAACCAAGCGTTATTCAGAGAATTGGACAAATTGACAACTAAGTTCATCTGGCAAGGAAAAAAGGCGAGAATAAGGTTAAAAATGTTGCAGGACGTGAAAGGGCGAGGTGGATTTGGAGTCCCAAATTGGCTTTTATATTATAGAGCGGCGGCTCTAGTTTGGATTAGAGAGTGGGTCACTCTCGAAGATACAAGATTGTTGCAAATCGAAGGACATGATTTGTTACTTGGATGGAATGCCTT
>NW_015176453.1:749216-775124 GCF_001447785.1 Gekko japonicus | reverse complement strand
AAAGATAGATCCTTAACACAGTTGCTTTAGCAGGACATTCGTTGGTTGAGCAATATTTACCTGTCTTCATTAGTTGAGCCGTTCCAATGGAAGAATGGAGGGGTTTATAAATAGAAAACGGGGAACACGTGGGGGAATTTCAGACAGGCGATAGATTCCGGAAGGGAACCGGTTCTCAAACGGGTTCTGGTCTGTCATTTCAGAACCAGTTCCTTTCCGGAATCTATTTACCATTCCATACACAAATGCTTCAGTCCCGTTTAGGAACCGGGACTAAAGCGTTTTACCTGTCATCCACTTCCAAGTGGTCTCCAGTGCCCTCTCCCGGTTCCGATATGCTTTTTTTCCCGCCTTTTTTTGCCCGTGCGGGCGATCTCCGGCTGTTTGTTGTTGTTGTTTTTTAACGTTTGATTTATAGCATTATAGCTATAACGGTATAATGGAATAGCAGTATATCAATCCCATTGGAATGCATGGAGTGTTTTGTTATACTGCTATAGCGCTATAAATCGAACGTTTTTTTTAAAATCGATCACCCGCGCGGGAGGAAAACGGCGGGAAAACAAAGCGGTGCAAGTCTGAAATGCCAAACCGCTTCTGATCCAGCTCATTTCCGGTAGAGGCAAGCCCTGTGTGAAATGGCAGCCCTGTACCGGTTCACTTCGAAACTGATGATTGCCGTCTTGAAACCGGGTGAAACTGGGTAATGTGAAATTCCCCGTGCTCTGAACCAGCAGAACCATGTGGACTCTAGCTGCAGACTAGAGGTTAAAGCTGGAGGTTAGGGTATGTGGATAGCAAGCTGGACATAAAAGGGTTAAAGCTTCAATAGGGGTCGTGGAGAGGGTAAGAGAGAGCACCATGTGGTTGGGCAGCATCTTTTATAACGTGGTGTGTGGGGGGGCTGGCTAGGCTGGCCACATCCCCCTGTGACACCTTCTGTTAGTCCGTCCCATAAAACATACTATTGGCTGGCTGGAAGAGGGGAGGGGGACTAAGGAGTGGTCAATATTGAGAGCTAGAAACTTAGACTGAGGACTGGCACCTGGATGAAGGGTCATTGAATCATGAAGGCTGATTGAAAAATCATGTTAGGACTATTGTCTCTTGATTATATTTGTAGATAGCTGGGAGAGGGGGAAGAGAGGTTGCCTACATGTGTTGGAAGAAGCTCCTAATGGCATCTAGAGTTCTCTGTCCTCATGATTTTCCATGGCATGGCGTCTGAGGCTTTGTACAGGCTTATGGGACTGCTTCATCTCACAGCAGGCAAGATGGCTGGTGACTCCGGACCATCACTGTGGCAGCAACTCTAAAGGAAGGTGTCCCTCTTTCAGGTGTGCAGTCTCAACAGGTATTCTCAGGTCTCCATGTTGTACAGTCCCTTTGCACGGTTCGTATTTCATAAAAACAGCTGCCATGCTTCTGCCCATGCAAGGGACTGTACAAGTTCATGTATTAATCATCCTCGGATTTTGTTTCACTTGTTTGTGTAAAGCTCTGGTACATGGTGTAAAATAGCCCTTCTGCAAGCAAAGCAAACTTCCCACATGTGGAAAAGTGCCTTTGGATTCAACCTGACTTGGTTCAGCTTTATGGGAGAAATGCACACTTTTTAATTACTTTATATTTTTGTGCTCTCATTGTTTTGCATGGGATACTAAAATAATTTTTACATGCATTTTCCCTTTGCATACAAATTGTTCCTGATGTCAGAGCTGCTGGTAAACCCATACAGTTCTAAAAAAGGGAATTCCATTTTGCTTGAAAATTACATTTCTTGGAGTGGGGTATATGAATTTATAAAAACAGATGCTCAGCATAATAAACCTTTCCGTGTCAACCTGTATGTGTGCAAAGTACCATCAAATTACAGCCAATTTATGGCGAACTCACAATGTTTTCAAGGCAAGTGGTTAAGCAGAGGTGGTCTGCCACTGCCTTCCCCTGCAAAGTCTTCCTTGGTGGCCTCTGTTTAGCTTCTGAGATCTGACGAGATCCAGCCATACCTTCCATTCCACCTATGTCATCATCATACCTCAACACAAATGCCTTTGTGACAAAGACACATACTCCCTGCACTTGACAGCATTTGGTACAGAATCAGCTCAACTGTTTAGTTGTTGTTTTTTCTCACGTGTGATTGAACTCCCTGCTTTGGACATCAATCACATCACTCCAGCAATGCTTGTGGGAGCTCATGTTCACGCTCTAGTAACAAAGCTTTAATTGCTGTTGAGTCTGTGGGCCAGGAGAGATGCTTTCTTTCCCTGAGAGCTTCTAACTCTGAAAGAGCCACAGTAATCCTAGTCTAGGCTTCCTGCTGGTCCCTGGAGTCAGGGAAATCCCTTGCTTCTCTCTTCAAAGGTCATTTCCATGGCCTTTGTCCCTCCGCTGTAGTCCTGAATCCACTATATTGACACCTGGCTAGATTTCCCAAGATAGACTCATCAAGGATCTATTCCAAAAATAATCTAACAGCTAAGAAGCAACAGAACAAATTTAGAGGCCAGTGGCACCTTTACAACCAACAAAGGTTTATTCAAGGTATGAGCTTTCATGTGCAAGGCACACTTTTTCCAATACACTGGAGTGGTAGGTAAGGTTCAAACTCATAGAAAGGGATTTAACAGCAAATGAACATGTAACATGATGATGTTTAAGGAATGCAAAGTCAGGACTAAATAACTAGCTAAGGTTATAACGTCAATAGTTGTAAAGCAATAAATATGTCAAAATAGCAGATAAATGTCTAAAGGTGCCTTTCTAATTGTGGGAAGCAAGTCTCAGGCGTGGAGATCACTCAACAGCACTTTATGAGGTGGCTGCAGTGCCATGTCAGCAAAACATCCCAATATTCCTTGCATTAAATTCAGTATTCTATTTTACTATTGCTAAGGAGCAAGACTGTTTGCTACTGCTTCTTTTTCTTATTTTTAGTACGTATTTTGTGTGTGTGTGTGTGTGTGTGCGTGCACGCACGCTTACGCACCTGGAAGTCATGGTGACTTCTGGCAACCTCTAGTGGGGCTAGCACATTTCAGAGATATGGCTTGATATTGCCTGCCTCTGAGTCCCAGCCCTGGTATTCCTTGGTGGTCTCCCTTCCAGGCACTTGCCAGGGTTGGCCCTAGGGTTGCCAGGTCCCCCCACCATCAGGGCAGGGGGATTTGGGAGGCATTCCGGGGGTGGGCGGGATGTCGTTGGGTGATGTCCCAGCACAATGACATCACCCGGAAGTGACATCATTGCATCAGAGATGTTGCATGAGACACCCTGGTTTTGGGGGGCAAAACTCAATGGGTTTTGGGGTTTTTTGCTTCAAAACCAGAGTTTGCCGAAAAGCCAGAGTGTCACCAACACAATGACATCACTTCCAGGTGAAGTCATCATATTGGGGACACTGCCTGACAATGTTCCTATTTGGGAGTGGGGTTTCCCCTCTGAGCCAGCTGGCCGACAGCGGATCACAGCCCCCAAGAGCAGGGGAACTCGGACAAGGTTGGGCTTGCCTGGGGTATCCAGGTCAGGATGCTTCTTCTTTTGTTGAACAGGAGGAGATTTTGGAGGTGGAGCCTGGGAAAAGCGGGGGGGGTTTGGGGGGGAGAGCTCACTGGGGATGTGATTACATAGTGTCCATCCTCCAAAGCAGCCATGTTCTCCATGGGAACTGTCTGAATTATGGAGATCAGTTGTAATTCTGGGAGATCTCCAGGACCCATCTGGAGACTGGCAACCCTAGGCTTAAACGCCACAGAAAAGGGACTTAAAGGCACTCCATTTGGCCGGATTCTGCTCCAGATCTTCAGCTGAGCTCAAACATATAGTTTTTCTCTTATTGGTCTGCCCAGGAAAGAGGAAACAAGAGAAAAGGAAAATTCTGTATATTTAAAACCAGCTATTAAGAGATATCCTGTTTTTAATGAGGTAGCAACTATACCTCTTCTGTGAGGAAGTGCATTTCACAAAGTAATGTTTAAAACTCTACGAAAATTACTCTTTTCCTGTTTAGGAAAAGTTCCCAAACTAAAGTTAAATCTACTCTTCCAATAACAAACTGCCAATTCCCCACACCCAGATTGGGTCTCTGGTTTTTATTTTCTAAAGTAAAATCTAAATTTAAAATATAATCCTAGATCAACAATAATATGTCACCGAAAAACAAAAACCTTCATTTTTTTTTCAATGTCCTTAAAACAATACTTATATTTAGTTAATTCCATAAAGGCTCTCCATCTGCCATTACCGGTATCCACTGTAGGAAAAAGAAGACCGGATACATTAGCTTATTGGTAAGCTGACTGTACTTAAAAGGAAATTATCACATGCAAAAAAAAAATTCCTTAATTCTCTCTGCATCTTACATGATAGCTTATACAACTAGAGGGAAAACCCATACATGTCGCCGAAATATTTTTCACAGCTAGTTTAGTATTCAACTTGATCTCAGACCAAACCAAATAATTCTGAAAGAGGCCTAACAGTTGACATTTTGCAAATACACCCACAGCAAAAAATAACTTATGCAGGCTCAATGTGAGGACTGTTCGGCTGCCAGCTCTTCCAGAACACACTTTCGAGAACAGCTGTATGTTTTAAAAAGGAAAGAACAAGGCAGGAGAGAAAGCTAATTTGACAACATAATCTTCTTCCATTGTGGATAAATGTTTCTGGGTGCACATGACAGTCATTTTGTTGGCTAAGGGACATGCCATCTTTGTGTAATTAAGTGCCACTAGATTTCTAAAATTCATGACAAAAGCCATCAGTGAAATGATGAGTAGCTCTTTGAGCCCTCCAACTTCTAACAAAGATTTTATAAAATCCATAAAGATAACAATGCAAATCTCACTAGGCAGTCACAAAAGCAACATATTATCAGAGCAGACCTCAATAAACACTGTACCACATTCTTTCCATATCAAACTACCAGCATAAGCAGGCACAGACTAAAGAAGCACTGCCCTCCCTCTAAATCCGTGTGGCCGGTCATTCAGCCCACCTTCCCCCCCCCCTTTTATGGCAGAGCTGTGCAGGAGTTCTTTGCTCCCTGAAAAAGAAGGCATGATGTTGAATGGAACAACCACACACTTACACATATTAATTTATGGCAGATGGCCTTCTATGCTGCTGGCCCTACTATTATTTATTTGTTACATTTTGATTCCATCTTCTTTCTTTCTTCCCAAAAAAACCTCAGGGTGGTGTAGGGCTGCTTGGTAGGGTGGGGTCAGTGTTGCATTGATGCTGTGATATCACTTCCAGAAGCGATGTCGTCATGTCGAGGAAACCTTCTAGGATTTACCAAAACTCTATGGGAAAACCACGTTGCATCATTGGATACCTATTAACATGCCTCTATTTCCCCCCCCCCAAAAAAAGCTCTTGCTGGTGCAGACCCAGACCTGCTTAGTTTCTTAATTTTCTAAACTGCTGCATCATGTGCCTTCCAATGGGGCCCACTATCATCTCCATACAGAAGAGCCATGTACCAGGAGACGTGTGCACATTTTGGCTGTTAACTTGCAGCAATCGCAAAGGTAGCCTGCTCCAATGTACATAATACTGTTTGGACTCCCCAGTCACTATCCAATTTGATACTAGCCAAGCAGCCAGTACAAAATAATTTCAATTGTTTCACATAACTTACTATATTTGGAACAATATTGAAATAAGAATATGATGTTATCTTAAGTTGTGCTGGAGGGACGAGGGGGGAAGCGTTGCGGGAAGCCAACGGGAGGGAGAGAGTAAATTGGGGATATTGGTATGGGGTTAAAACTGAAATATTAATTTGAACTGATGATATGTCAATATTTTCATGAAAATAAAATTGTGTTCAAAAAAAACAACAAAATAATTTCAATTGGCCCTCTGCATAGATCTGCATAGAAGCAGGGGATACTACCTACATTTGGAATGAAAGTGTCATTCAATGCCATCACACAATTCTATATATGAAAAAATGGGAGGCAGTATATGCATCACATTTTTGTTTTAATAAATGGACATTGTTCTCTCATTTAAGTGTTTCTGTCTGAGTACTAAATACTTGACATTCTGACACCACATCTAAAAGCAAGGCCAAGATAGTAACACAAGGGCAACACATCAGAGCCAAGATTTAAAAGGCATCTGCAGACTCCTGACCCTGGAAATGGTCTCCAGAGAACAGAATTAGATGGTTGCACAGAGTGAGCAATCAGCATTGAAACCGGATGTTTAGCTCTGCTCAAAAGCACAATTGTCTCCTTGGCTAAACTCCTGTGTAATGTAGCTACCACCCAAACACTGCTTTGATATGCTCACATTTCCAGACTGTGCTAACAACATGCAAGCAGAAACCACAATGGTCCTTGGGCCAGGAGCAACGGCATGAAAACTACTACAACATTCAGGCAATTCTGCTTGCATTTGTCAGCACAATATGGAGTCTTTTACCACACTGAAGCTAGGTTTTGGAGGCATCAGGCATGCCTACATACAACCTGAGCACGGTTGATTATAATCCTCTCCACAAAATTAATGTCTTTATCTTTAGTGGTTAAAGTGACACTAGAAAACATAGAATAACATGTTTTGAAAAGTTAACAACCAATTCATGCCACTGAGGTGTCCAATGCCAATTTTACACTCAGGAATTTAATGGGAAGATCTGATCTGTCGCGGGGCGGGGGGGGGGGGGGGGGGGGGATTGCCAGAGCCTTTCAGGAAACCCAAAGGACACAGGCTTGGAAATATCTGGCCACATTCCTTCCAAACAGCTTTACAGATCATAAACTTTGATGAACAAAAAGAATCTAAACAACTGAAAAGCTCTTATGTTTTCTCTGTGGAATGCCTTCACTTAGTCAACAGCCAGAGGAGTCCGCTAAAAATAACAGAAGCCCCTAAACTCACTTCTAGCCTTTTGTCTGTTTGAGGAAGTCATTTTAATTCACTCCACCAGTGAATACTACAAGCCATTCATTGATGGTGGGTTGGTCATAATGTGATGGAAGGCCTCTCCCATTTTCCAAATTCATTGGTGACTAGAGACAGGGCATTTTCTGGGGTGGCACCCTTGCCTATAGAATGCCCTCCTCCATGAGGCTCGCCTGGCACCTACCTTACTATCTTTTAGGTGCCAGGCCAAAATACTGATTTTTTACAAACGGTTTTTAATAAGGGATTTTATTTTTCCAGCAGTTTTATAGCCTGCTTCTGTTTAGTGGATACTTCTATGCTGTTTTTATGTCCCTGGGTTTGTTTTAAATGTTTCGATGTTTGTTTGTAGCTTTATAGTTATTTTTAACTAAAAACTGCTTTGAGCAGGACTCTGGAGAGCTGGCATATTTGCCCAGACTTAATGGTTAATCAGTACTCACAGGTAAAAATACGTTTTACCAACCCCCAGATTTCAAGACCCGTAACAATGTTAAGCCCTGATGATGAGAACATCTGAGGGCAGCTAGAGATTCAAAAACTGAATTTTAGTATTCAAAGTCATGGATTCAAAAACTGCAATTAGTAACAACCACTGTTCTGTACGAGCCAACTGAAATATACAAATAGCTCCTCTGAACACCTTTTTCTTTCCACTGAGCAAGCATACTCTGACCCAAATCCATGAGGAATTTGTGGCTCCTTCTTGCACTTTTTGGTAGAAAATTAAACACTTCACTTACTTCTACCCAAGAGTACTGCACATAACTTATACAACATAGGCTGTAATTCTAAACACATGGGGGGGGGGCCCTTAGGGAGCCAAAACTTACTTTTAAGCAAACGTTTAGGATCACACTGACAGTCACTCTCCACCCAAAATTCAGCCTAAATTTCCCTTCAGCAGCTGTTTGCAAAAACAGCCCCCCACAATAACTCTCCAATTCACTTACCATCCATTCTTTTCCCCATACCCCAAAACTAGATCTAATTTTTGCTAGGGCACAGCCCACAGGAGTCTGTTTTCAGTACCAGGGCCACAGAGGCCATTCAGCTCAATTTCTATTTCCTTCATTAGGGTACAAAGGCTGCAGTACGGTTGCCGGGTCCATTGGAAATGCCAGTTTTGCGGGGGGACATTCCAGGAGTGGGAAGTGACATCATGTGATGTGCCTACATCACCCGGAAGTGACGTAGGCACATCAGTGATGACGCTTTGGTTTTTGGGCAAAACGTTATGGTAAAATCAGCCTCAAACCATAGAGTTTTGTCCAAAAAACAGAGCGTCACCTCTGCCCCACATCACCAACACACCTACGTTGAATTTATTTCTGGCAATGTCACTGTTGAGGGAGAATTTCCTCCCACCAGCCACCTGGCCAGCGGCAGGCAGGAGCCCACAAAACCAGGCAATCCCCCGCCCCCAACTGGGGAATGGCAACCCTAGGCTGCAGAGATCCAAGAGGGGGAACAGGCTGCTCTGGAACAACAGAGAGGCTTGAGGGGGGCGGAGGCAGGGAAGGGAAGGGAGCCCCACAGGGCCTGATGAAGGAATCAAATAGAATGAGGAAAGATACTGAAGTGCCACCATCCAAATTGGGGGGTTGCAAGAATGGGGCAGGATGAATGATGTGAGAGTGGGGGCCACGTTTGTCAACAGAGCTTGGGCTGCTTCAGACGGAATGCTGGCGATACATGGTTAATAATTCTGAGTTGGGAAACTCTTGGAGATTTGGGGGTGGGACCTAGGGAACACAGGGTTTAGAAAACAAAGGGACCTCAGTGGGCTGTAATGCCATGTATTCCACCCTCCAAAGCAGCCATTTTTACTAGGGTAATTGAGCTCTGTCACCTGGAGAGTGCCAGACCCCACCTGAAAAACAAGGCTGGTCAGGAATTTTGTGGGTTTGCTTGCTGAAGACTGCATCCTAATTCTGACTGCTGGAATTACATGGAGTTAGCAGAGGTTCTACTGCAGAAGTCAACGGCATCCTTTGTACACTGCCTTCTTTGCCTCTGCTTTCCTGTGGCCTCCTAGTACAGCTCCAGCACTGCTGAAATCTATTCCACCAAATGAAAAAAATAAATCAGCAAAATCATTGAACTTCTGGTCTCGAAAACAAACTGTGTGAGGCCCTTAAACATCCATGGAGGGGGGTGGGAATAATTTGGAATTTAAAAAAAAAATCTGACCACTACGGGGAAAAAAGTTAATCCCCAAAAACTGGGGTGGGGCAAAACCTTGAACAAATAAAATTAACTGTAAAGTTTTCCAGCTGTTTACAAAACACCGCCAGGGAGTCTACCCATCAATGTATTAAAAATATGTATTCCCAAACAATATTCGTTTTGGCAGCTTTATGAAGTAGAGCCGGACACACACCACTAGATTTATACAGACCTGATGTAAAACTACAGCTTACCTCTACTTAGCTAAACTTTGTATACAATACAAATAAAATGTAAAAATAACACACATGTTGTGGCTCATAAACTCAAATGCTTGAGAGAAGTAATCTGTAAAACAGAATACCAGCTTAAGCAGTAGCAAAGACACACCATTTTAAAGGCTTGTGTCCATAACAGCTGCTGAGGTGCATCACATTAATTCCTCATTCACAGCAGTGATGCTTTAAGAGATTCGGCCCAGTCTTTAGAAGTGGCCTCTGTTGTATATTCTGTGGTGTTACAGCTCTCTCTCACTTTTGGAGGGTGTGAATGCCAGTGGTGTAAGGTGGCCAAAAATGACCATTTCACAGAAGAGCTTTGCTACACATGGTTAATGAAGCAGCCTTTGGGGGCCAGGTAGGAAAAGTAACAAGCACTCCAATCAGCTGTTTGATGGGGGTTATGAACTAAATCCACCCCACAGCTTTTCCTTTCTGAGCAGCACTTTCACTGCTTTTTCATGTATGGAACCAGATTGGTTCTTCATCAAGCAAGCAATGTGTTCGCCAAAGCCTACTTCTACATGCAGAAACCATAAGAAAAGAAGACCCTGCTGGATCAGACCAATGGTCTATCTAGTCCAGCATCCTGTCTTACACAGCAGCCAACCACATCCCCTGGACAGCCAACAACAGGGCATAGAGGCTGAGGCCTTCCCCTGATGTAGCCTCCTGCCTCTGGGAATCAGAGGTTTATTTAGCGCCTCTGAATGTGGAGGTTCCTCTTAGTCACCATGGCTAGTAGCCATTGATAGACTTATCCTCCATGAATCTATCTAATCCCCTTTTAAAGCTGTTTATTCCTGTGGCCGTCACTATATTCTCTGGCAGTGAATTCCACATTTTAATCACTCGGTGGCCCCTGCCACATGGGGGGGAATAGCACCAAAAGAGAGACGCGGCGGGGGGATCACATAGATCCCCTGAGCCGCCGCACACTTCCTCCCCAGCACGATCAGGTGCCGGGGGGAAGCCACTAAAGAAAGAGCGCGACAGCCGAACTGCGCATGCACAGTTCGGTGGGGAGCCTGGATTGATCCGGACGACGGGTGCAGCGGCGATCCCACGGCCGCGCTTGCAGCGGTGCTTCAGGTAAGTCCTCCTCTGTAGGAGGTTCTTTTTCACAGCATGTTTTCAGGGTTTAGGGACGGATCGGGGACGGGTGTGCACCGCTTCCCAGATGTTGCAGTGAGATCACGCCCGTTTGCTGTGCCCCTGATCCGTCCCTCTCCCGGGCCAAAGTCTCCCGTGTGATCGGGGCCTTTGTAAAGCATTATTTCTTTTTGTTCATTCTGAACCTACTGCCTATCAACTTCAATGGATGCCCTCAAGTTCTAGTATTTTGGGAGAGGGAGAAAAAGTTCTCTTTGTCAACTCTCTCCACCCCATGCATCATTGTATTTATCATGTCTTCCTTTAGTCATCTCTTTTCTAAACTCTGTAATGTCCTTTTGGAGATATGGGGACTAGTCCACCCCATAGATCAATTCAGCAGCATTACAATTTTGGCTGTTTTATTCCCAATCCCTTTCCTAATAATCCCTAACATAGAGTTTGCTGTTTTCATTGCTGCAGATCACTGGGTTGACACTTTCACTGAGCTATCCACTACAACCCCAAGACCTTCTTTCCTCTCAGTCTCAGCAAGTTCAGACCCCATTAGCTTATACTTGAAGTTGGGATTATTTTGTACCAATGTGTATCACCTTCCACTTACCAACACTGAACTTCATTTGCCACATTGTCGCCCACTCACTCAGTTTGTGGAGGTCCTCTTGGAGCTCTTCACAGTCAGCCTTGGTTTCCACCATCCTGAATAATTGTGTGTCATCTGCAAATGTGGCCACTCACTGGTCACCCCTAGTTCCAGATCATATATGAATAAATTAAACAGTACTGGCCCCATTCCGATTCTTGTGGGACTCCACTATTTACTTCTCTCCATCGTGTGAACTGTCCATTGATTCCTACTCTTTGCTTCTTGTCCTTTAACTAGTTTTTAATCCATAAGAGAACCTGTTCTCTTATCCCATGGCTGCTAAGTTTACTCAGGTGTCTTTGGTGAGGTACCTTATCAAAAGCCTTTTGAAAGTGCAAGTATGTAATGTCTAATGGGTCACCTTTGTCTACATGCTTGTTCACTTTCTCAAAGAACTCCAAAAGGTTGGTGAGGCAGGACTTCCCTTTATAGAAGCCATGCTCATTTTCCCTCAGCAGGCTTTGTCCCTCTATATGCCTAACAATTCTATCTTGTGCCTAACAATTCTATCTTCCTGTGCGACATGGGCAACATGGCCTTGGCCTTCCTGTTTCTCCTAGTAAGTCCTCACTGTCGGCCAGGTGATTGGTGGCTGGGAGGTAGAGCCTAGAGGCAGGAAACCCCTGCCTCCACCAGAGGGTCTGGCAACCCTATCCATAGCGGCATTGTACCTGGAGAAAATACACTGTGAGAATTAGTATTGAATCAAAACTAAACTTTTATTTAATGGAAAACATTTCCAACAGCAGAATGGAACATTCCTACGTTCTCTTCCCTGGTGCAATCTACAGATCTCCTTGAAATGCTACTCCTGAGGGACATGGCTGTTGGGAATTGCTTGAGGGCAGAGGAATGAAAATCCCCCCCCCCCAATGGAAAATTTAGTCTGGATTCAACCCATAATGATGAAGGAAATGAGTTTTGGTAGTTTATTTTTGGGAGGGAGAAAACCTTTCCTCAGTTATGTTATGCTCAACCTGATCATTTACAGGTAATAAAGAATTTTTTAAGTGAAGCAAGGATTATTGTAACTGAACAGTGGGAATGTTGTGCTTACACTGTCTGTGAACAAACTAATGTGATACAAAAGACAAAGTAGCTGGACAGGCCCAAGCATATGCTTAAGAGACGCATTCTGTAAGTTACAGTGCCAGCAGTTAGACACTTTACTTAGTCCTTTACTAAAAATGTGCTGTGGTGTCCAGTATATCCTAAACATATTTTTTTGCTGTGTGAGTCGCAGCTTAAGGTCCATAGAAACAACATGTATAAAATCTAGGGTCATATCTCATTACTTTGGCAAAATAGGACAATCCAGTTCCTTATTCCATTAATTTCTGAGACTGCATATTATACTTATTAATCAATATCAAATATTTATAAACAAATATTGTAGAAGGCCTGGAATACCTAATCAAGAAAATCAAAGAAGAAAGTGAGAAGTTTGACCTCTTCCTAAACATCAAAAAGACCAAGCTCATGACCACAAAGAACAGAAACATCAAAATAACAGTTGACAATGAAGAGATTGAATGTGTGGAAGAACTTACTTTCTTAGGTTCACAGATCAAGCAAAATGGTGAATGCAGTCCAGAAATAAAAACTGAATTATGCTGGGTCACACAGCAATGATGAGCATGAATCGAATATGGAAGAGCAAGGACATCAGTCTCGCAACCAAATACAGATTAGTCTATGCTACTGTGTTCCCCATAGCAACCTATGGCTGTGAAAGTTGAACCATGAAGAAGCTAGACAGGAGGAAAATCGACTCATTTGAGCTGTGGTGCTGGAGAAGGCTCCTGCACAGTCCTTGGACAGCAAAGGGGACAAACAAGTATTGGAGTGCATAAAACCAGACATGCCATTGGAAGGAAAAATAACAAAACTGTGACTGACTTATTTTGGTCATGTAATGCAGAGGAACTCACTAAAAAAAGCAATTATGCTTGGATTGGTTAGCGGAAAAAGGAAACCTGGCCACCAAAGAACACAGTGGCTAGACACCATATAAATCGACACTAGCCTGAGCATGGAACAACTCAAGAAACAGTAAAAGATTGGAAAACATGGAGAGAGCTGGCCCATAGAATCGTCAAGAGTCAAACACGATTGAATGGCTAATAACAACATTGCAGGATTCATCTTCTGCGTTGATTCAATGAGTGTTTCCAAGACTGAGGGAGATTCTGAAACACTTGATGCTGCAGGGCCGTATTTAGATATCAACAAATGTTGCAGTTGTAAATACAACTATTTAACAGAGCTTGATAGGTCACATCTAGAGCTCATATGAGAAAATAAAAACTCATCATCATAGTCTATTAATTGGTTCAAATAAAAGTCCCCCTATCTGTCCAAGCCTTCCATAAAAAAGATTTCTTCCCCAATTTTTACAATCATGTTAATGGTCCTTTCTGGTTTATGCATTTGGTGTAGAAGTGTTCTAGAGGACTCACTCCTTTCCTTTTTTGTTGTTAATATTTTCCTTACTACATTAATTGGTTAAAGTTATGCAAGTAGTTAAACCAATAGGTTGAGCTCCCTAAATAGCGTGCTAGATAGTCCAAAAGTTTTGTATTTTATTAGATTAACTTACCAATGCAGTATATTACTAATTCATTTTCAGTGAATTCTTATGGTCTCAAAAGAAATACACCAGGGGTAATATTGTTTCCATAATTGGTCCCCTTGTAATACAGATTATGAATGCAATTAGGATAGATCTTCAGAACAGATCTTCAGAACAGCCCCATGGGAAATATGTTTTGATTTGAAGTCAAATGAGCTATCTGAATTCGGAGGCCAAATCTTCCCAGAAATAGATAATTTCTTTGGAGAAAAGCAGGGGGGGAAATCACTAGAAAGAGAACAATCAGAGGACTAAATATTGTAAAATAAATCTCCTTCTGCATCACTGCTTCCAACAAAACCACTCATTTTTGTAGGGCGCTCTCCCACATCAAACAAGATACATAGAACTGGCTTTTGCTGGTTCAATTGTTTGTCTCAAGAGACTGTAGCTGTAGCTTCCATTTGCTAAGCAAAGAGGAGATACTCAGAAAGGTTAGAAATGATGGCTCCTAACTTATTTTGCACCAGTATATACCGCACCAATGCCCAGCCTTGGACAATTCAAACAAATAAAACTCAACATTTCTTTGTGGGAAAATATTCTTTCAGCTATGCACTGTAGACAGTGAAACAAGAATAGTACAAGTTTATGGGTTGCATTCCATCTACATTTCCAGGGCTACGTAGCTGCTTGAACATTTCTCAGCTGAAACGGGCCAGTTCTATAAAATAATATTTATCACACCACTGCCATTCATTTAAACTGAACACATGTTTTCTGTCAATGATCTCTTTGTCCATCTGCGAGTAATCCCCATGTGTTAGCCATATAAACATTGTCACCTAACATTAAATTTAATAAATGCTTGGAAGCTAACCACTGGGGGGGGGTCTGCATTTATGCAATTAATCCTTCTGAATATTTACCGGTCTTTACTAAAATCATTAACCCTTGAATGCTCTAAGGACGTTTCAGTTCTTATTACTCCTCATTAAATTCCCCCCCCACAAAAAACCCTCTCAACCTATAGTCTCAATCCCAAATTTTTGTATATTGCCAAAGATTATTGCATTTCCCCCATCTCTAAGGCTGTTTTGGAAATAACAGTTTAGGAGGCTGTTGTCACCATTTGCTCTAATACCACTGAGTTACCTTTCTACATTCCCCTACTGGTACGGAGCTGCGGTGGCTCAAGTGGTTAAGACGCTGAACTGCAGGCTGTGGAAGGTCAGTAGTTCAGCAGTTCGAGACCCGAGTTGCCGCATGACGGAGTGAGCTCCTGTCTCTAGTTCCAGCTCCTGCCAACCTAGCAGTTCGAAAGCAAGAAATTGCAAGTAGATAAATAGGTACCACTTCAGTGGGAAGGTAACAGCATTCCGTGCGCCTCGGTGTTTAGTCATGCCGGCCACATGACCACGGAAACGTCTTCGGCCAGCGCTGGCTCTTCGGCTTTGAAACGGAGATAAGCACCGCAACCCTAGAGTCGGATTTGACTGGCTTTCGAGCAAGGGAACCTTTACCTTTACCTTACTGGTACAAAGGTATACCAGTGCTTGGACAGAACTGGAAATAAAAACAGATACAGACCTAAATTTACAGCTTCCATAGCTCATCTGCATTAAACTATGTAGGACTGTGAGAGGTAGATTCATTTCCCTTTTAGTCTTATACCTACTTGTTTTTAAGCTAAAAGAGACCATATGCCTGCTATGCATACAGCATGCACAACACTGCACTCCAACACAGCAGCACTGCAGAAGCTGCATGCACGATTCATTCTTCCCTATCGCTCAAGCCAGTCATTCTTGGGCTTTAGGGCAGTGTTATAGCAACTACGTACACAGCTATATTCCACAAGCAACCCAGCAAGTGCTAAATTAGAGCACTGTGCAAAGTTAAACACCAGTCATAACAAAAACTTGTTCCATGCGCAAAACAAATCTTTCTGCCATGAAACATGTTTACAGTATAAGCAAGACTGAACAGCACCCGAACCTGGAACATCTTAAACCCTTAGCACAGGGCTCTAAAAATCCTAGGCATTAGAAACAAAAGATGATGCTGGAGCTCGGGAATTTCCAGTACTGAAACTTTATCCCACCTCATGGAGGAAAGTGCCATCAAGTCTCAGCCGACTTCTGGGGACTCCTTCGGGTTTTCAAGGCAAAAAACGAGCAGAGGTGGTTTGCCATTGCCTGCCTCTGCATAGCAACCCTAGGCTTCCTTGGTGGTCTGGTCTCCCACCCAAGCACTAACCAGGGCTGACCTTGCCTAGCATCTGAGATCTGACAGAGCTGAGCTAGCCAGGTCAGGGCAGTTATATCTATCAAGAAATATTCTTTATGCCTCAGCTATCCCCAAAAGTTTTTCCCCCCTTGAGAACTGATATTCTTACAGAACAACTTTACAACAAACATTAACCATAAGTCAGAATTCTTGGTACAGAGGACAGAATTCAGACCAGACTCTGGTTTACACCCAAAATCAGAAAAACTTGAGCTAAATATTACAAAAAATATAAATGAGATTCTTATGCCATGATGGCTCGACAATCATGAAACATTTAACTTAATCAGGCGTAGTTTTGCTAGGTTTTTAAAGCCATACTACTGTCTATATTTATTTCTGCCAACACATGGGGGGACATACCAAAAAAGAAAGAAACACTGTGATAAAAATAACATTTTTTTGCAAGACAGTAAAAAAGAAGTTAGACTGCATTCAAAAGAAGTTAAGCTGTATCAAGAGGTTTACTCCTTCCAACCTTAGAGGATTACACCTGAGGAAGACTAATGAAATGAGTATAAAACCGGGTGCTCATAGAGGATATCATGACGTTGGACTTTTCCTTGAATATGTCAGAATTTCCTAAGAAATGTTCACAGTGTTTCTTTGTTTTTTGGTATGTACCTACAAACTG
The DNA here is from genome assembly GCF_001447785.1 of Gekko japonicus. NCBI lineage: Eukaryota > Metazoa > Chordata > Lepidosauria > Squamata > Gekkonidae > Gekko > Gekko japonicus. Next base: position 758,499 of record NW_015176453.1, on the reverse strand, counting down.
TGATCCCTTCCTTGTACTCAACACATGGAGGGAGGCAGCCCAAGCTTCTTTGTACCTGGATGAAATCTCCCAACATAATGTTGCACATCTGCTTTATCTTCTCCCATACAATTTCACTCTTGAGGTACCAACAAAGTCCCTGGAAAGGCAGAAAGCAGCTGAAGTTGAATAGGACAGGTTTGGCAACCTGAGACCTTTCACTTGAGACAAAATATCCTAAATGTCCCTTCTGCCAAGGAACACAGGTAGGACTCACACGTCATTGGAGAATTGCACTAATGTAATCATTCCACCACCTGGATTTTTCTGACAGAACAAGAAAATCCAGGAGCTAAACGATTAGTGTATAGGGTTGCAAACCTCCAGCTGGGGCCTGGAGAATTACAACTGATCTGCAGACTACAAAGACCAATTCCCCTGGAGAAATTGGCTGCTTTGGAGGGTAAACTCGGTGACATTATAACAAGCTGAGGACTCTTTTCAGGCTTCACCCACAAATCTCCAGGTATTTTCCAGCCCGGAGTTGGCAACCCTTATTAGCACAATATCCTACCAGGGTGGATCCAGCCCGCAACTGTGGACATCCTTGCTACGATCCTTGAGCAAATACACTTGATTACCTGTTGTGACTCCAGAAGCCAAGAGAAGAATCCGTCACACTCATGGAACACCTACTGATGACAAACCTTTTTCTAACTATCAAGCGGTACTGGACATGCCATCTCAATAAACCAAGAGGCAATAAACCTAACAATCACACTGAGCCTCTTGGGCGGTGGACAAAGTCTGCCACCCATAAGGTACCTAAGGAAGGTCTCTTCTTGAAGAAGTTAAGCAATAAAGAGCACAGATACTGTGCAAGAATGCCACACTTCAGGAGCAAACACAAATATCCCAAGTTTTGCCTCAACAAGAAGAAAGGATTGCTGGTCACTACACAGCGATGCTTCACTGGGCTCTATTTTTCATCATGCTCTGAAAAAAATCTACATGACTGACCAATTCTGATGACATTTTCTTTACGGGGTTTTTTTTCATCCTTGAAATTTGTTCCAAAAAATCATTCTCATTAAAGAAAAGGTTCCTGAAGTCCTACCAGTTTTTTGTCTAAATCTCTTAAATGATGGTGCTTGCTAAGTTAAACTATATTTGTGAATACAACAAAACTTCTAATTCTCAGATCCTGCACACAGTATTGCTATTAAAACCACCCAACACAGAACTGCTTCTCCAAGACCAACAGGAAACATTACTGAAAATATCCCTGACAAACTGTCCTGTACATTACAGAAACTTTTCAAATGTCTTGCATCCCTGAATGGCAAATACATCTGAACGGTGCAATTTAATTTTTTGAGAGAACGCATTAGAGAAGATATTCACGTATAACAAATCACATAGTTATAAATTTAGAGTTCAACCCAAATTTGCAACCTTTAGCTTTTGAAGCACTGCCGGGTAAAAGATTACAGGCAATCTGATTACTTGTCTCCTTTGCCAAATGGCAAGAGTTGTAGGTAGATCCAGATCATAATGTGGTAATAAAGCTATTTTATGTGTGCTGCTAAGCACTCACCCCATAACTACATCACAGATTAAAACTGACTGATAGTCAATCCATCCCCCAGGGAATGCTGGGAACTTTACTTCTGAAAGGAGAGTTATGGATGTGTCAGAGTTCTACATCCTCGCCAAACTTTATTTCCCAGGATTCTTACAAAGTTTGTGAGGGTGGAAATCTGTCCTGAAGACATATTGTCTAGCTTCCCCATGAAATATACAGTCACAGGAAACTACTGGGTGAGTTCTTGGATGTAACTGCAATTCATGCAGGATAATTGTGAGACTCAAGAGGCCTGGCCAGAATGCCAAATGAACCAAATCTATTCTATAGATTATGCCCCAGAATTCTCTGCAAAGTACATTGGATCCTTGTCAGACAAAGTGGAAAGGATTCCCTGAAGTCTGAAAGTCACTGTTCTTGTAGAATAATCAAATCCAAAGCCAAAACTGTAGACTTTTTTGAAACGTGGCACAATTTTATTTCATACACAACTCAGAACAGTACTCAAAGTATGTTTAAGCCCTTCCTCAGACTATGGGATAAAGTTAAGTAAGCCTCTCTCTATACTTTAATCATGTTGTAACTATACATTAACTAGGAAAAAGGCCCGTTGTGGAAATAAATACAGCGGCCTCTACAAAGAGGCTCTGGGTGGGTGCCCTGGCCTTGGACACTCAGCGTCAATTTGCTGTGGCGACCTCAGCAGGGTATAATGACACTGAGTCCACCATTTTCTCCAGAGGAACTGATCTCTGCTACCTAAAGTACAGTTGTAATTTTGAGTCATCTCCAGCCCTCACCTGGAGATTGGCAATGATGGTTCCCCAGAAGGGAATGGTTGGTTTGGAGGGTGGAGTCTATGGCTTTGTACCTGTCCGAGGTCCCACGCCTCCTGAAACCTCACCCTCTCCAGGCTCCATCCCTCACATCTCCAGGAATTTCCCACCTGGAGTTGGCAACACTATCTCCTGCCCAGCCAATCATCAACCTACCTTTATTTCCCCCTCACTCTTCAGCTTTCCACCTCCCACACACCTGCAGCCTCTCTTGTGCTCGGAAGCCCTGACTGCTACGTCACATTGGTTGTCATATGGGAGCCACCTCAGCAGCATATAAGGATACAGAGCCCACCATTTTCTCCAGGGAAACTGATCTCTTCCACCTGGAAAGCAGTTGTAATTCTGAGTGATCTCCAGCCCTCACCTGGAGATCGGACACATTTTATCTCAGAACAGCAAACTGTTTAGAATGTCAGAGGCAAAAGCCAATCAAGTCGCATATGCAAACGACTTCTGTGTTCCGAGGCAAAGGCCAATGAGGCTGCATATGCAAATAACCTCTGTGTTCTGACTGGCTATGGGGGGGAGAGGAACAGCAAAATGTTTAGAATGTTGGAGGCAGGACTCAGGCAAAGCAGCCAGTGGATAGGGAGACCCTCTGAATGACAGATCAGAGAACGAACTGATTTTGGAGCGTGTGGAATGTTCTAGAGAAGTGCCACCACCATTCGGCTTTTATTTATAAGGGAGATTATGTATGTTTATAGGAAAAGAAAAAAGGGAAAAGAATTCCTTCTCTTTGTATTTATGCCGAATGTTGAGCTCTCTACCAATGCTTTAATTTGCTTGCTTTTTTACTTTTCTTTTCTTTTTTTCTTTTCTTTGTTGTAATGCGTACACTGTAGGTTGTTCTTCTATATGGGGAGTGGGGTGTGTACTTGATGTTTATGTCTGGGTTTTTTTCTATATCTGAATAAAAATTTATTTTGGGGGGGAAGTGATATTCATTCCATGATTACAAAGAGCCATATTCACAATTACCAGCAATCAAAAGAGTCACATGACTACTGCATGCTGTGTGCACTGCCCCACAAAACACACACAATGATATAATTATTAAGTCTGACACCAGAACATATTAAATTACCAGAGCACCTCCGCACATGTAGGGGTGTCTCTTCTCACACTGTTGAACCTTAGCTAGCCCTTGCATATTTGGAGAAGGATTGCCAGTTGGGAGCCTTTTGGGGTGCAGACTGGTGGGAAATTATACCATGTGACATTCTAGAAATGTCCCTGATCTCTAAGGTTTTCACCATAGAAATGGGGGATTCCTAGAGCATCTATGACATCCCCCCTCCCCAATTCTGATCCTGCCTCTTCATTTGTTCCCTGTGAGGGACTGGAAGAAACAGCGGGGGCTGGAAGTTGGCTGACACAGTAGGCAATCTGGTTAAGTTTCATCTGGAGTGAGGGGAAGGGTTTTCCTCTCTGCCTTCTTGCTCTCTCTCATCAGCAAGAGGCATACCAGCTCAGATGGGAGTGACATTACCAAAGTAACTAGAGGAGGACCAGCTGGCTGTGGAGAAAGTGGAACAAAACTACCACAACTATGGCATTATGGCTAGCTTGCTCTTTCCTTGGGTGGCTGCTGTGGTGTTTTTATTCTGTCTTCTCTGCAGTCAGATTGCCCACTGCCCAGCAGTTGCCCCAGTATTAAGATGAGAGCACAGAGATTGCAGAGGAGGGGAGGTTGTAGGAGAGGACAGGCTCTTTACTTCCATCCCTGGAATGAGGCCTATAACTCAAGAAAGGCTCACAGCTTACCTGTTCTCCAGTCCCTCCAACAGCAGCAGTTGTAAGATGGGAACCACCTGCCAACCACAGGTCCTAGTGGGCAATGACCTTCTCCACTTTTTTGGAACACAGAAATAGTGCCACGCTGGGGAAGAGCCACAGGTAGCATGTCGAAGAGCTTCATGTGGATCCTGTGCCACTGAGATTAGATAGACAGGCAGGCAGAGTGGAGATTAAGGTCCTCACCATTTCTTGAGCTTTGATGAACACTGAGACATCTCCCTGCTTTCTAAAATTCTGTGAGACTCTGAATCAGAGATGGAGACTCCCCCACCTTACTCCTTAGTTGGGAGAAAGAAGCAGGAATCTTTTTGCCTTGACTGAGCCTTGGAGAGCTTTGGAAAACAGCAAGATGCTTCCCTGTTTTCCAGACCTCTAAGAAGATCAGTCCAAAACGAAGAGATTACCCTTTTCTCCAGACCACAAAGATGAAGAGTCTCAGTCTCTCTCCCTCTCTTTCCACTTTCAAGAAACATTCTTCTCCTGCCTGCTATGTACTAACAAGGCACTCTGATCAGGGGCTGGCAGTGAGCCCAAATCTTTCCCCAAACAGCTCCAGCTAGCAAAGATAAGGCCTGTCAATGAGCCCCCACTGTGTGGTTTCTCAGGCCAGAAAAGAAAAAAGGGTATAAATTTTACTTTTACCCTTCTGTTATTTATCTCCAAAGATCCTGGAGGACTCAACAAAAGCACTCTTATTAAGGGCTGGGAGATACACCCAATGCTGTTGCTCCTCACCTATCCAATAACACTTCCCACTAATTTACCTGGAACAGCCACTGGGCTGACTGGCCTGTAGTTTCCTGGTGCCTCCACCCCCCCACCCCCCAAAGCCCTGATGCACAGCCTGGGTCTCTTTTTTAAAATTGCTGTTACATTCACTACTTTCCTCTTTTTGCAAAGAGAGAAGAACAATTTCATATTTCTGTTCTTAGAGCTCTCATATGTGTGCCATTCAGACCCAGCTGACTTGTTACTTTTTAATTGACAGTCAGCCTTAGGGCTTCATCTCTTGTCACCTCTCTCTGATTTAGTCCTTGAGAAAGGAATCCCCCTCCCCCACAAGTAGCATCTACAAATGTGCAGAACCTGCAGCAACCGCACATAATCTCAAGGGGGACAACACAAATGCCTGTCAAGAAAAGCAGCCAAGACACATTTTGCACACTGGTTATAACTAACCTGTTCAGGTTCTCCACACGGTGTCTGATTAGAATCTGAGAGAAAAACAAATGTGTGTGAATTGTGGAAGACGTATTTGTATCTTTTAGTGGCAAGATAAACTTCCACGCATTAGTGCTCCAATACCAGAATCTCCTGTTCAGGTTCTCGACACGGTGTCTGATTAGAGATATAATCTCACAGAAAAACAAATGTGTGTGAATTGTGGAAGACATGTTTGTATCTTTTGGTGACAAGATAAACTTCCACGCATTAGTGCTCCTATACCAGAATCTCCTGTTCAGGTTCTCGACACGGTGTCTGATTAGAGATATAAACTTTCACGCATTAGTTTTCAGGTTCCACAACCAACAACTGAGTACACGCTTATCAGAAAGGTTATACTTTATTGCAGAGCTTTAGAGGCAGTAACAAAGTCACTGTTAAGAATGGCAACGTTCCTACAAGCATAATGGGATATAGGGTATTCGTATGCACACACCCCTTTCCATAGACCAATTAGCCAGACTCCTGCACGTGGGAGAAGGGGTCCCAGGCCGTTAGAGGCTGCAGCTGGGAACCGAAAGCGCTCCCACGGTTCCATGCATCCCAGACACTACACTGGCAACCTGCAAGGTCAGAGATAAGAAAGCAGTACAGAAGCAAAAGTAAAGAAGCAGCAGTTGGACTACAGATCAAGGGAATGGATCCCCCCCCCCATCATGGCAGCATAGCGGACATTAATGCTCCGATACCAGAATCTCCCCTTAATAATAAGGGGAAAAAATAGTACTTAAGAGAGCTTGATAAACGCTTTACAGAGGTATGATGAATCATCACACCCTCAGCGGAGAGACAGATGGGCAAGCGAAGCTTTTATGTTAAAGCATCCATTAAAGATGTTTGAGCCAATCCTAAATTTCTGGCCAAGCTGCACTACAGGAAGGGCAGCCCTGGTACTCCACCGCTAGCTCTCGCATCTGCATCAGTTTCCTAGAAGTGGGCAGACGGAGTTTGCTATTGCTCAGACAGAACATTTCCCAAAGGATCCATGGAATGGGACTGCCAGTGAGAAAAAGTGCTAAAAGCCCCAGGAACTCAGCTTTGGGGGCAGTGCCAACAACAATAACAAAAATATAAGCTTTTAGTGCTTCCTGAGCACTCCCTTCAAAGTGGACAACCACATGCTGTTCTCAGCCGGTGCATCCAAGACTTTGCCATACCAGAGCACTGTGATGAGGAGAGAGGAAAGCAGGAAGGAAAAGTCAGATTTGCTCCTGACTTCTATTGCATCTGACTAGTAAATCTGTGGGGAGGGGGAGGATTCATGAGGGGAGGGGTGTGTGTGTGTTCTTCTATTCAGGCAGGGCTTCACAATTAGAAAGAAGCCATCTGCAATCATAGAGCTTTGGGGAAATGAAAAACAAAACTCTCCTTGACAGAGGTAAGACTAGAGATGTAACTGTTCTGGAAGTTTTGAAGCCACGGGGGGGGGGGTTTTTTTCTGGGGGTTTTCAGGGGGGGCAGAAATTTGGGGGCAAATTGAAATACTTATTGACCTATCAAACCTAAACTAATTTTACTGCTTAAACAACATAAATGCATAGTTTATAACTTGCTTAGTGTGTAAAATTGCAATATTTGAATCTTTATGGAATTTAAAATTTATAAACACCTTAGTTTTCTATAAGCAAAACTGCAAATATACTCAATACTTCAGAGAAAACTGCAAGCTGATGCACCTGGTACCGTCTTAGCTCCTGTACCTTAATTTTTGCTATCTGGTTACGGAGAGCTCAGTTCTCAATGGAACTTTCAGAGTTTTCCTCTGAGACTCCGCCTTACCTACTTTTGATCTTTTTTCCCCTCCAGCAAGGTAGGGCAATAAGCTACTTGTTATACAAGCTGTGGGTATATGTGTCAAAGTGGTTTGAGGGAGAGGTGAAAAGGCCAACCACAAGTCAGGTCAAAAGGACAACACAAGATATGCGACAGCTGAAAAGTGACCAAAACTCTCCAAGCTCCCCTCATGAAGATAACTTATCCTCCTAGGTGCAGAAATGCATCTTGGATTTATGTCTATATCTACAGCATGCTCACCTTGTCCTTAGAAGCATTTCACTCATTCTAGAAGATAGAATATTTCATAGGAGGGTTTTTTCCAGTACTCCCCAAAATTTCCAATTTTTCTGCTGAAAAAACTGGGAAAAGACCTCGGGGGAGGGAGGTTCCTCCCCCGCAGGCCTTCACATCTCTAGGTAAAACTTCATTTAAACTGGAGATGCTAACTTCAGGATTTGGCAATGGGAGAGGCAAAAATGACCAGAAAGGTTATTCAAGGAAGGGACAAGCAGACCCCACCCCTAAAGCTCCCAGCTGGCAAGTGTAAATAAACAGAAAACACTAACATTCTGTTAAATGTTTCACAATCATTTGGCTCACAAAAATGTTCAGTACATGATGAAACAAGCCTAATACTTCAGAAAAGGGCTATCAGTGACATGTTTATACTCTTCTACCTTTCAAGCCCGGCTCTTCCTCTTACAACCCGTTTCCTAGCAACCAGGTGTTTATAAAAATGGAAGACAGTATTAAATTGGAGAATTGGAAGGTATTCCATCTAACATGATGAACTGTTTGTCTCTTAATCTGTACTAATGTATACTTTAAAGGCAAAAAAAAATCTTTATCAGCAATTAAATGCCACACCTCCGTTGTCAAGATTGCTGCAAACTGTGTTATAGTTTTTCTTGTAACTCTGGCGTTTTTGCCAACTTTTCAATTAGTGGTGACGACAAAAAATGATTCACTGCTGAATTTTACTAAAAAGCAAGCAGCTAATAGCGACCACAATGTAAAGACAAGATGTGGATAAACTGCAGAAATAAAAGTTCTGCTTGGAATCAGCACAGTAAGTAATTCTCAACTTGCTCAAATATGAAATCGAATGATGGTTGATTATTCTATGGTTGATTAGTTCAGAGGAGGGGCGGGGAAAGAGGCAAGCAAAGCAAATCCCAGCACAGATAACGGCATTCAGACTCCCCAAACGCATGCCTAATATGAAGTGAAGTTTACTTTGCCAGACGTTCCTATGGGAAATTTAGTTGCGCTGTTCCCATGGGGATAGCTAGATCTCTAAAATTAGGCAACTTGCTGCAGCAAAACAGAAGAACAGGTTTGTAAGGGTCATGGGAGGGGAGGTAATGCAATTTCACCACAATCCTAAACGGAGCTGCACTTGTCTAAATCCAAGTCAATGAGTTTAGAAGGGTACAACTTTATTTAGCATAGCACTGCAAGTCACTTCCAGCTCACAAAGGCGTGGTTGTATCCTTTTATTCCCTTAGAAGCTCATTGGTTAACAAATCTTGAGCAGCAGAAGATTCTCTTTCCTCATTTTTAGATGCAAAGACTAAAAGGACTGAAAAATGAATTTTGCTATTGCCAGGGTGATCTTAGAATCCTTATCACTAAGCAAAGGAGCCAGAGTTTCCAGGGTGTAAGGGGAAGACTGAGCAATTAGAGGCTTAATATAATGATCCCTTATATTCTGAAAAAAACTGCATTCAAGCAAAACATGAGAAGATGTGTCAATCCTATTGAGACCAAAAGGGCAAATTCTATCGGAATAAGTCCTATTCAGAAATCTCCCCTGCAGAACAATTGAGGGTATAATATTGAGTCTTGCGAATAAGAAAGCATTTGGTGAAAGTTGCCCAGTTAATCTGGATCCAACCCCTTCTACCTTTCAATGTAAAGATAATGTGATATGGGGACACTGACAAAACATGCACTAACCTAACTTTCTCACATGCACAATGAAGCCTAACAGCCCCCTTCCAGAACCTTGGAGTTGACTCTTGGGCTTCACTCATCACTTGACTCCTGACAGATGATTCCATCAAAGAGTACCATGTTT
>NW_015176453.1:747971-749173 GCF_001447785.1 Gekko japonicus | reverse complement strand
CTTAACTCCTGTTCCTACAACAGCAACTTGGTATGCAAAACCCAGACAACCCAGAGATTCTATTCCCCTGCCAATGCATACACATCAACTTGCTGAAAAGAAGCCAGTAAAAAAAAACGGCACCCTTCTGATGACCCATTCACACATGCAGTTATCACCTGAAGTTGGGAGCCATCACCCAGTGAACAGGAATGAATGAACTAGCATTTAATCTATAGCTCCCAAAAGTGAGGCACAGTTCAATCCTAAACAGAGTTTAAGACTGAAGTCAATGGGCTTAGAGGGATGTAACTCTGTTAAATAAGAACATAAGAGAAGCCAGTGTTGGACCTGAGTCAGACTGAGGTGATGAGAGAGGAGGTCCTACAACTGATAGACAACTTAAATCATCAGGCACAGATGGCATACATCCAAAAGTTCTGAAAGAACTCAAATGTGAACTTGTGGATCTCCTGACAAAAATATGTAATCTTTCATTAAAATCTGCCTCCATTCCTGAGGACTGGAAGGTAGCTAATGTCACTCCCATCTTTAAAAAGGGTTCCAGAGGAGATCCGGGAAATTACAGGCCAGTCAGTCTGATGTTGATACCGGGTAAGTTGGTGGAAATTGTTATTAAGGAAAGAATTAGTAGGCACATTGATGAAATAAACCTATTGAGGCAGACTCAGCGTGGTTCTGTAAGGGAACACCTTGTCTCACTAACCTGTTAGTGTTCTTTGAAGGAGTGAACAAACATGTGGACAAGGGGGACCCAATAGATGTTGCTTACCTTGACTTCCACAAAGCTTTCCTCATCAAAGGTTCCTAAGTAAGCTCAACAGTCCCTCACCAAAGGCTCCTAAGTAAGCTCAATAGTCATGGGATAAAAGGACAAATCCTCTTGTGGATCAAAAACTGGCTAATTAATAGGAAACAGAGAGTGAGTACTGGCTAATTAATAGGAAACAGAGAGTGAGTACAAATGGGCAATTTTCTCAGTGGAGGGTGGTAAGCAGTGGGGTACCACAGGTATCAGTACTCAGTCCAATGATTTTTAACTTGTTTATTAATTATTTGGAGTTGGGAGTAAGCAGTGAAGTGGCTAAATTTGCAGATGACACAAAGTTGTTCAGGGTGGTGAGAACCAGAGAGGATTGTGAGGAACTCCAAAGGGATCTGTCGAGGATGGGTGAGTGGCCGTCAAAGTGGCAAATGGGGTT
>NW_015176453.1:733205-747320 GCF_001447785.1 Gekko japonicus | reverse complement strand
TCTGTGTCACACAGTGGCCAGAAATACCAGGTGCCATCAGGATGTCCACCAGTGGGGCCAGGATATTAGAAGCCCTCACACTGTTGACCCCCCCCAAGCACCAAGAATACAGAGCATCCCTTGCCCCACACTGAGAGTTCCTATCTATACCTTGTGGCTAATAGCCACTGATGGACCTCTGCTCCATATGTTTAAAGTACACTGGTGGTACTTTAAACTCGAACACACTTATTATAGTTTCAGTGGGAAGCCATCTTGGTCCGCAGTAGAACAGCCAGATTTGAGTCCAGAAGCACCTTGGAGACCAACCAGTTTTTTGGGATAGGAGCTTTGACTCTTTGTCAGTTTATCACAGCATAAACTTCTGTAGACGACAGCTCACTTCAACAGCGTGAAAAAAAAAAGAGATTATATGTTTCTCTTTGCATATCTCACACAAACATAAAACAAATGGAACAGCTTTGGAGGGAAAGCAGCAGTGCCAGTAGAACACTGTATCCACATTCTGTACAGTTTCTGCTGGCAGCAGAACTTCAGTATTGACCAGAGCTTTGCCAATACAAACCATATACAAGTTACTGTGACATGCTATGAGTACCATAGACAGTTTCTTCATACAGTGCAAGACCTACGCATTACCATTATGCAAACTGTTTTAAAATTTCAAGAAGATACCAACATTCAGAGTGAGTTGCCCAAAGAAGATCTGCCCATCTGTCAGTAGGTCATATTCTTTGGCAGAGGCAGGGAGACAAAGAAAGTCATTATATATACTTTATTTAGTTATTTATTTACTTCACATAGGTACGTGTGTGTGTGTGTGTACGCATGGATAGATACCACCTTCTCCTCAATGGGACCAAAAATGGCTTACATAATTCTGCTTTACTCTACTGTATTCTTCCAACAATCATAGGCTGAGTTCAGGCTGGCAGTTTGAAGCGGGAGGGCGTTGTGGCAAAAAAGAGCCGGAACAAACTGTTCTGGGTTTTCCCGGTCACACTGCGCGGACTGATCCGGGAGCATACCGGGAGGAGGCACGGAGCATTCACACTGTTGGCCCAGAGGCGCAGCTGTAAGTGGTGTTTTCCTCACAGCAGACGCCTAGGCGCAGCAGCAAATAGGGCAGGATCTGGCCACTGTGGCCAATAGGCACATCCAGCGACATCACTACCCCCTCTTCAAGGTAATCACCTGCACCTTCCCGGTGCCAGAGTGAGGCTAGGAGGTCAGTCAGCATAAACAGCCGGTGCACATTATTAACGCGGGCTGTTCCCAGCTTTTAGCGGTTAGCGTTCACACTTCCGGGAAGCGGAATGAAGCGGGATAAACAGGCTCTCTAGTGTTTGCTATCACTTTCACCAGGTATCTTTTAAACCCGGGAGGCAAGCGCTACAAGACAAGTTGAGTATGGGTGGGGAACGCCAGACAGATGTGCCTGTGTGAACGGCCCCTTTAATCAGCTTGTGAAACGTTCCTCACACGAGCCTATATGGGGGCAAACTGCCAGTCTGAACTCAGTCACAGAAAGGTAGAATCATAGAATACTTGGAAGGTACCTCCAGGGTCATCTAGTCCAACCCCCTGCACAACTAATTGACATCTACCTCCCCACCACCACCCCCAGTGACCCCTGCTCCATGCCCAGTAGGTGGCAAAAAAAGCCTCCAGGATCCCTGGCCAAGAAAATGAAAAAGTACAATTTTTGTTAATGTACAAGTGTCTGATTAACACACAAAAAACTGTTCAAACAGGGAACAGGACAGATTGCAGAAGCATCATTAAGGTTAAAAGTTCAGAAGAGAAGTCAAGAGTCACTGTTTCTAAAACATCCAGTACTTAGGGCTCGCATACAGCACTTTTCATACATCCAGATTGCTGGGAACACCCTGGAAGCATTGGTAAACAGAAATGGAAACTCGATAGTTCATTTGCATAGCATGACCACAAGCTACATGGAAGAGGCTGGGTATTCAAGCAGTTCAGATTACTAGCCTCTTTTGGCTTACTGAGTTCACTGGATTTTAAAGGAGAAGGAGGGAAAGAATCAATACAGACCTTTTTATGTTCTTTTTCAGATTTGTTATAGACAATTGCACTGTAAAATGAAGGATGTTTCATATACCAGACAGGGTAAAACAGAAGAAACATAAATATCTGCCAACTTTCCACAAAAACAAAAATAAACCTTACATAGATCTTCACACATTAAAACCGGCACAAACATAAAAAAACCCAAACTTCTCCATCTGATGTGCCAAGCTTTCATCCAAACAGCATTCATGTACAAAATATAACTGGTGACTTCGGCCATCCATGGATTCAACTGCAGCTACCCAGAAGCGATTCCCATGAACAAGAGGCCCAAATATGTACTGCCACAAGAGCAGAAATTGCCATTTGTACCCATACAAGGTCCATGCCACAAGTTATGGTCTCCATGTGAATGGGACACTGGACAGTTTGGGATCTGTCACATGAAGCTGCAGCTGTTTTTGAATATCAGAATCAGCCCAGAGAAACTTTTGAAAGTTCCCAGGGGTTTTTTCCCACTATAATTTTCTTCACAAAAATTTACAGCTCACTTTGACCTCTCTTTGCTAAGAATGTCATCAGGAAAGACTGTCACCCACGTCCATCTGGCCTCACGTTTTTCGTGCCGCTCTTTGAGAGCCAAAAAGTTCTCCTTACAAGCAGAACATTGGGGGTGAGAGAATCTCTCTCTCTCTCTAAAAAAGAAAGATATCAGGAGCATGGAAGCGTTGAGCTATGTAGAGACCACACAATAAAACAAAGGAAGAGAAATAAAAGACTAAAAGGAAGTAAGAAGTCTTTGTCCAGATACATTCAGAGGGCAGCTGTCTTAGTCCGCAGTAGAACAGCTAGAGTCAAGGCTAGAAGCACCTTAGAGACCAACAAGGTGATCTGCGACTGAAGGAGCTTTTGACTCTCGGAATCTCATACCCTGAAAATCCAGTTGTCTCTAAGGTGCTACTGGACTCAAATCTAGTTGTCCAGAAACAGAGTTTTAAGAAAAGATGTAAAAACAGAAAATGGGTACCACTGTGTTTTTTCTTTTAAAAAATGACAACTTATGGTGGTACCTGAAGGGAAAGAAATCCCTCTCTCTTTATTTTAAAAGTAGCCAATGGCTATGGTCACACACACTAAATAGTCCACTTTCAGGTTGCGGTCACACACCCCTTAGATCCGACACAGCTGCGAATGCCTGATGGATTTAAAGGGATCAGACAGCAACATCTGGGAAAGGTCCCACAATCGTCAGCACCCCAAGCTGCTCTGCCACAGAAATGGAGTTAAAAGACACCAGGGAAAGTCCAGTCCTAACACTTGCGGACGGACTTTCCCATCTGATCACTCAAGCACACTCTCAAGCTGTTGGTATGGTCTGATCATTCCATCCCAACTTGGTGTTGTTGTTTCCCCCCCCCCACTTAGCAGTATGTGCATAATTGCATACTCCATGGGGAACCCTCAGTGAGGAGGTATGATTCCTTGTTTATGTGCATGGAAAACAAACAGCAAAAAAACCCCACTCGCACATGGTGGCATCTGATCCCACAGCACACTAATCACACTGCGGGATGAGCCCGCAGCACAAAGGGATGTGTGATCTCGCAACTGCGAGTCAAATTCCTTGGGAGGAAATAGGGGAGCTTTCTCTCCACTCCAAATGGCCTCAATCCACTTTCAGTGCACTTTCCAACGGAATTTTTACTGTGTGAACTGGCAAAATCCAGTTGGAAAGTGCACTGAAATTGGACTGAAAGTGGATTATTTAGTGTGCGTGACCGCAGCCATAGTCAAACACCACTCCAATGATATCTGAGCCAATCATTACAAACTTCCACCACAATCTATCAGGCAAGGTATCTTTTTTTTTTCTTTCAAATCTGGTGGAGGGAGCACTAATTGGAATTTATAGTGTGTGGCTAGATAAGCATCAGGGCCAGGCTCCTTTTTCTATCGGTGCTCATAGTTTGTGACACCATCTTGGCCTCTCTGGCTCGCCTGCTGTTCAACATGCTGTCTCTCCACTCAACTCTTGTGCATTTTTTTTAAATAGGGAAGGCATGCCCTGCCCTTGGGGGATACCAAAACATTCCTCAGCTTTCCTGAGGGGGGCAACGGATTGCTGACTTGTACATGGAACCAGGCCAACAGTCTGTAAGTTACAGTAGAAAAGAGCAAGAGACCAGTAGTACCTTAAAGATTACAAAGAAGTATCTGAAGAAGTGAGCAGTGACTCACAAAAGCTCATCGCCTGCCACATGTTCTGCGATCTTTAAGGTGTTACTGGACTCTTGCTCTTTTCTACTGCTGCAGACAGACTAACACCGCCACCCATCTTGATCTATCTCCATGTAAATTACAGTGTCACTTTTCTAAAAGCCTCACATCACTCTCAACTATCAGGAAGTACAGCTTCACATCCGGCACAAGTAAGAGGTTAAAATAACCGCATTCTGGGCAAGAGTGTACAACAGCTACTGACCTCAGTGCCTAGCCTGATGAACATTGACCACACAGGCACAAAAGTAAGACACGAGTGTGAAATGCATTTCACTATTCATTAGAAAGCATTTCAAGGTAAGGGTATCAGAATCATAACAAGAACAAATATTACGGGCAGCTGCGATTTGTACAACCATCCTGTTATTTGGAAACTTAATCAACAGTACTTTTTACAACGCAAGGGAAAAAATAACTGGAATAATACCCAGAAAAAAGATAACATATTTGTGGGAAAACCTGTGAGATCTCAGAAGAGAAAGGGACATTGGCACAGTGGTAGAGCTTCAGTTTAGCGGGCAAAAGGTCCAGGGTTCAATCCCTGGCATCTCCAGTTAAAGAAATCAGCTAGTAGGTGATATGACAGATCTCTATTAAGAGCCTGGAGAACCACTGCTGGTCAGAGCAGACAACACTGATCTTGCTACAAGGCGGTTTCATGTGTTCAAGATGCAGCATTACTAACCAGTTGGATAGGTTTTTAAAGTACGATTTATATAGCTCTTCCCATTTGCAACAAAACTTTATTATATTTGCCTTCCCCACACCCATATGAGGAAGGTCACTATTATTCCCATTTCACAGATGTGGGGATACAGTTCAGGGATAGTGACTTGTTTAAGGAAAACAGCGTCTTTCTTGGCAAACAGTTCCACCGAAGTTAGTGGGGTTTTTTTACTAGCTCTCCTGCTCATACCTACTTGTGTTCACATTTTCTGTGCTCAGAAGAAAGATGCCTCTCTTCTCTTTCAACTTGCAAAAGCTTTCCTGCAGGCTCACCTAAATGCATCTCTGACCAACCACAAAGAAATGGCAGGTGTTTGATTACTTCCTCTCCCTGAACATCTAAGGCCCCAGTCACACGGGAGGATTTGGCCCGGAAGAGGGACGGATCGGGGGGCGCAGCAAACGGGCACGATCACACCACAACATCTGGGAAGCAGCGCGCACCCGTCCCCGATCCGACCCTTCAGGCCGAAAATGCGCTGAAAAAAAGAACCAGCAAAAGAGGAGGACTTACCTGAAACGGCGCAGCAAGCGCAGCCGTGGGATCGCCGGCGCGCCTGTCTTCAGGAGCATTCGAGGCTCCCAGCCGAATTGCGCATGTGCATACATGCACAGCCGGCTGCCTCGTGCTCCCTTCCATGGCTTTCTCCCCGGCATCTGATCGTGCCGGGGAGCAACTGCACAGCGGCTCACGGGATCCGTCTGATCCCGCCGCCGCGTGTTTCTTTTGGTGCGGCTTTACAAAGCTGCACTTTGGCCGCATCAATTTCCCCCCATGTGGCAGGGGCCTAAGCATCCATTTGGCCACTACCGGTGAGCTAAAGGGAGGCATTAACATTTTAGTGTGGAAACCTACTAGCCAATCCAGTTTTATAAAATGCAAAATGAAGATGGACATGTGATGGACCTCTCACACTGACCACCCATTCGGTACAGCTGATGAGCAGCAGCGTGTCCTTCAAATACAAGCACACAGGTTAAGTCCTGAAAACTGATCTCCCAGCCAGACAAGCAATTCTGAACTAGTGTCACCTAGGCGCTTGGTTTTTTGCTAATACTTTTCTTAGACAATCAATGACAAAGTCTGAGTCAGACAGAACACAATTAACAGAATATATTAGTGCCATTAGAAACTATAAAACAGTAAAAGGCCCAGTGGCACCTTTAAGACTAACAAACTTTACTGTAGCATAAGCTTTCAAGAAACACAGCTCTCTTAGACATATGCATGGAGGGTGTTTCTTCATACCGTCCATGCATCTGATGAAGAGAGCTGTGTGTCTCGAAAGCTTATGCTACAATAAAGTCTGTTAGTCTTAAGGGTATGACTGGGCTTTTTACTATTTTGCAGCAACAGACTAACACGGCTAACTCCTCTGGATCTATGGCCAATAGAAACTATTGCACCCTGTTCTGTGCATGCCCCAAACATTGTTTGACTGGGTGATCCTTCTATGGATGATCCTTCTATGCCCGTCTGCTAAGAACACAGATATGTCCAACCATGTAGCTGTCAAGACCTATGCATAAAGTAATGCTGAGGCTTGTGATCCATGACCAGGTACACAAATACAGCTAGCTTGACAGTCTAAGGACAGCCACTGGAGACCAGCAAAGAAGTTTGAGGATCATAAAATTAAAGGAACATGGATCTTCTCCTTCAAGAAAGCAAGGAGCCGACATGGTGTGATGGTGTCGGTCTGGGATCTGGGTGACCTGAATTCAAACCCTCACTCTGCAATGGAAGCCTGCTGAGGGACCTTGGGCTACTCACTCTCTCAACCTACTTCACAGGGCCGTCATGAGGATGAAATTTAGGAGAGGAGAATAATGTTGTCAGCAGCTTTAGGCCCCCCTTTTGAGAGAAAAGCATGATATAAATGTCTACTTAAATAAGGATCCTCTGCTGAATAACAAAAGCGTGATTTCCCCATCTCTTCCTCTAACGCAGAAACGCTCAAAGTGGAAGCCAAGTGATCTACTGGGGTACAGTTTTGGGGCTCCGTTGCCTCCACGTGCAAGAAGCAGACCATTTCAAGGTTATTCCTCCACTGGCCAATGATCCCTGTCCCAACTATGAATACCACAGAAATGGTTTAATTTCAATCTGTTCTGACACTCGGAAGGATAGTAGAAAGAATCATGAAACCTAGTATGGGAATAAAGCAAATAAGATCTCCACCACAGATCATTTCTGAACCAACAACTCAAAAGCCTGTTTGAAATTTACTCATGGGGGGAAAAGGTCTTAATCTTGTACTGTGTGTATTGGAGAACAGAGTGGGGCATGCAAGAGTGTAGTGGAGAAGACAGATCAACATACTTGGATGAGGGAGATCTGTATTCAGTTCTCCACTCAGCCATTTAGCTCTTGGGGCAAGTCACTTGTTTTGCAGCCTGACCATCTCACACGGTTGCTGTGCGCATAAGTGAGGAGAAAACAAAATACATCTTCCTGGGCTCTGGAGGAAAGGCAGGGTAGAAGTGTAAATAATAAATCAATTGTAACATGGTTACAAAAAGGAGCTCCAGACTTAAAATGTAAGTTCTATCTAAATGGTCTCTTTATCTCCCTATTTTGCAAGTCCTAAACAGCGCATCTCCCTAGAGCAATGTCCTAATATAGCTACAAAGGACACTTTGTGCTGTAGGTTTTGGCCACAACTGTTTAAATAGCTGTCCTTCAAGTACTCACTATGGTTGCCAACAGGCTGGAGGGGGGGGGGGAACCCTCTTGTCCTTTTAATAAAGCTTTAATGGGATGCTATTTACCCCGGCATGAAAAGTCAGCAGCCCATTTTCATACATTAAGCCTCTATTAAATGAAATTTAAAAAAAAGAAAAGAAAAAAGAAAGGTATAACAACTACTGTTACAATGGTATACCAATATAATGATATTCTAGTGTCGATTTTTTCTAAAAATTAAAAAAGCCTCCCAGTACTGGGGATGGCTGCTACAGAGACAGGGTCGGGGAAATGGCTGCCATTCCCACCCAGGGTATACCCACACACCCCAAATAATCCACTTTCAATCCACTCTCAGTACACTTTCCAACTGGATTTTACTGTGTGAACTGGCAAAATCCAGTTGGAAAGTGTATTGAAAGTGGATTAGTGTCTGTGACTGCAGCCCTACACAGCGGACATCCAGGCTTTACTGAGATCTTTCCCAAAGCTTTGGTGCAAAACAGGTTGAGAAAGATCACAGAAAAGCAAGTGAGACCCCAGGAGGTGCACAAATGCACCACAATGCTGTGGAGAATCGGGAGGGTGGGTTCTTCCCAATACCACTGAACCCAAGGCAAATAACCTGTGCAGAAATAGCCATAAACCATTTGTGTTTTCACTGTTACTCCACAGTGGTACAGACTGATAAAAACGAGTAATATTTCTACTTGAGGCTCATCAAGTGAACAGTTTGTCCCAAGGAAGGAGAGCAGAACTGTATTCACATGTCTACAAAAATGTACTTTCCAGTTCCTGAAACCCTGAACTTACTTTTTCTGTAGCAGTTTCACTGAGGACAATGGAAACTCTCCAAGGTCAATCTGGAGTAAATGATTTGATGACTTCCATTTTCAAAGGAAGAAGAGAAGAAGAGAGAGAGAAGAGATTGGATTTATACCCCGCCCTTCACTTGGAGTCTCAGAGTGGCTTACAAACTCCTTTCCCTTCCCCTCCCCACAACAGACACCCTGTGAGGTGGGTGGGGCTGAGAGAACTCTAACACAAACTGCTTTTTTTCAAAGGACAGCTGTGCCAGAGCTTGTGACTGACCCAAGGTCACATCAGCAGGTGCAAGTGGAGGAGTGGGGAATCAAACCCGGTTCTCCCAGATTAGAGTCCGCACACTTAACCACTACACCAAACTGGCTCCCTCTGAATAGCATACTGCAATACAGCATAATATCTCTTTCATTAATGACTACTAATGATCAGAATTTATTTCCAAGATCATTAAAAGGCAGGCTAAAACAGAGTGGAGAAAAACAAGGATACAACTATATTTTTTTCATTAAGAAGAAAAAGAAATTATTCTCATTTCCAAAGCAGCAAAATACCTTAGGCACAAAAGGAGCACATCCCAACTTAACATCAAAATCGTATTCCTCTTGGCTAAAACGGATACTTTCAATGAAAGACCAGCTGGCCAGTACCAAAGCACACTCTGACCAAGCAGGCAGAGCAACTGCAAAATCAAATCCACTCGCATATAACATCACATCAGAGAAAGCCATTAACCCAAGGGGGAGATTTATTTATGCCATTTGGAAGCTCTGTAATCATTTAGGAAGAAGCTCGAGGGCAAAAATGTTGCATACGCATGTGCCATTTGAACTCCAACAGCAAGGCATTTGCAAAACATACTAACGACAGAAGATAGATGCAGAATCCCAGAATACAGTAAATGTAAGTTTTCCCATTCCAACTACCACGTAAAGTGTGCACAGGCCAGTAAGAATTCTGATACAGATTAGATAGATGCAAATGTCTGGCTAAGTCAAATTTTCATTTTCTCATGTGCATGAGAAAGAACAACCACAAGGCTACAAATCCTGCTTTAATAGTGTTAGTTTAGTTAGCTCAGATAAACAGCTGGTGACTTTACAAACACTGGGATGTATGCAAACAGGCACAATTTCCATTTGAGAGGTCACCATTATGTCACTTGGATGGAGATAAGCACAAAAAAAAAAGCAGGCACCGCCTTTTGGGCTCAACAGTATATTCTAATAAATATTACACTAGTTAAGATTTTAAGATCATTATTATAGTAAGTTATTAGTTTGTGTCGCCCAATAAAAGTCCCTCATTTGTAAGTGCAATCATTTAACATCATCTGAGGGTCAAACATACAACAGATCCCTTTTTTCCTCTCCACGTAGTAAGAAACAAGTAAGGCAGTCATCTGCTAGTTTATAAATGTCAAGCCCCAGAGCTAAAGACTAAAAACCAAATCATATTTCACTTCATAAAACAGTATTTCTTAATTATTGTCCCAACTCCAGTTTTTCGAACGCTCAATTTCCAGCCTGGATTCCAACAGCAACAAACTAGAAAAAATAACTAGACTTTTTTATGGCACTGAGTCTTTCTCCACCCTGAATTCATAGTAGCTGTTTTGGGTGGGATTTTATTTTGCATTTGCGAAGACAGAGACAATATCCTCTTTCAAGGAGGTTTTATCCATCCAATGAACACGTCTACCAAAATGTAGCACTTTTCTCCTGCACAGGTTTTGCTAAGTGATCTGCAAACCAATCCAATGTATGTTTATTCAGATGTAAATCCCACTGAATTAAACAGTTTTTACTCTCACGTAACTGTATATACTAGTAAGAAGCCCAGTAGCACCTTTAAGACTAACAAACTTTATTGTAGCATAAGCTTTCAAGAAACACAGCTCTCTTCATCAGATGCATGGAGGGCATGAAGAAACTGGCCAGAGATATATAGTGCCATGTAAATGTAACCGGATATGGAACAACTGATTGGTTTAGCATAGGAAAAGGAGTACGGCAAGGATGTATATTGTCACCTTGCTTATTTAATATATATGCAGAGTACATCGTGCGAAATGCTGGCCTGGATGAATCACAAGCGGGAATTAAGATTGCTGGGGAAAAGATCAACAACCTCAGATATGCAGACGATACCACTCTAATGGCAGAAAGTGAAGAGGACCTTAAGAGCCTCTTGCTCAGGATAAAAGAGGAGAGCGCAAAAGTGGGCTTGAAGCTCAACATCAAAAAAACTAAGATCATGGCATCCGGCCCCATCACTCCTTGGCAAATAGAAGGGGAAGTCGTGGAAGTAGTGACAGACTTCACGTTCCTGGGATCCCAGATCACCGCAGACTGTGACAGCAGCCATGAAATTAAAAGATTTCCTTGGGAGGAAAGTGATGGCGAACCTAAACAGCATGATAAAAAGTAGAGACATCACCCTGCCAACAAAAGTCCGCATGGTCAAAGCAATGGTATTCCCAGTAGTCATGTATGGCTGTGAGAGTTGGACTATAAGGAAGGCCGAGCGCCGAAGAATAGATTCTTTTGAACTATGGTGCTGGAGGAGACTCTTGAGAGTCCCTTGGACTGCAAGAAGAACAAATCAGTCAATCCTCAAAGAAATCAACCCTGACTGTTCCCTGGAAGGCCAGATAATGAAACTGAAGCTCAAATACTTTGGCCACCAAATGAGAAGGGAGCACTCACTGGAGAAGACCCTGATGCTGGGAAAGATTGAAGGTCAAAGAAGACGGGGACGGCAAAGGATGAGATGGTTAGACAGTGTCATCGATGCAACAAACATGAAATTGAGCAAACTTCAGAGGACGGCGGAAGACAGGAAGGCCTGACGGAACTGGTCCATGGGGTCGCGAAGAGTCGGACTCGACTGTGCGACTGAACAACAACAACAACAACAACAAATGTAAAACAGTTGCAAAAATCATGAAAAAGGTTGAATGTGCAATCCAAGATGGGTGTGACCCCTTCCTTCTATTGATGAATCTGAATGGAGTACCTGAAAGGCAGTTACTTCTGGTAATGAGATAACCATCCAAAGTCTCTGTTCAATCCAAGTCTGACTGAGTCAAATTTACATATGAATTCCAATTCAGCAGCTTCCCACTGGATTTTGGTTTTGAAATGTTTCTGTTGAACTATGGTGACCTTTAAGTCCTTGACAGAACATCCTGGCAGACTGAAGTGTTCTCCTACTAGTTTCTGGATATTGCCATTTTTTATGTCAGATTTCTGTCCATTCATTCTTTTGCGTAGAGGTTGGCTGGTTTGTCCTATGTACAGAGCAGAGGAGCATTGTTGGCACATGAAAGCATATATCATACTGGAGAGTCAGAGATTGTGCAGTTGATGCCATTGGGACCTATAATCATATTTTTCTGGGTAGATATGTAGGCAGAGTTGGTACACTTACAACAGGTACACTTTCTGGACACCACTGTACAACTACATGATGGACAGATAAACACTACCTTATACCAGAAACCCACCAACCAATAGGAAGTGTGTGTGCACATGAAAGCTCACACCTTGAATAAAACAATGTTGGTCTTAAAAGTGCCGCTGGACTCAAACTTTGTTCTACTGTTTCAGACCAACACGGCTGACCACCTGAACATTCTGTGCTAGTTATTCCACGTATGGAGAATTATTCATGCAGGGAAACTTTGAAAAATGTAATTTCTGACAGGCAGTGATAGAATGAAGGCTCTGATTTCTACGAACACTTTCATGTCAGAAACTGGCTTGAACTACTGGTGAGTTGGGCAGCAAAGTAGAAGTCAGTTCAATCACCTCTCATAGTGAGGGCAAGGATTACCACCTCCAACCCACGGGAACTAACTCATGGTGTGCAGGCCCACTGGTATGCTGGAAGGAAAGGAAAACAAAACAGCACGTTCTCTCTAATTCTACTGCGGTGAGCAGATTGCACATCCAAGGAGAACAAGGGTGGTTCTCAATCGCTGCTGTGGCATTGTGAGTTCCCAGAGAGCCACTGAGGAGCGACACATAAGAACAGCCAGCAGGGACCGTGTTTTAGGAACATTCTGATTGGGTTTGGCAAACCAGGAATTACCAGGCTTCCAGATAACGATGGGAACAGTATGTTCTCAGGCTATGAGACTTTCTAGACCATTTGCAAGCACCACTAAAGAAGCTAAACAAACCAGCCATATTTCACTTTGTCATCGGAACTATTTCATTTGGAATCGCGTCCTGAATATGCAGAAACTTGGCATGACATTCTCTGAATGTACAGAATATAAATTAGAAAAATTGTAACATTGATTTCAGAGATTCAGACACCCCCAGTACCCTTCCCAAAGAGGCACTCCAATAAAACTAGTTTTTTATCCAGGGTATCACTAAATGCCAGCACCTTGTAGTGGTTACATTCTTGGATTAGGATCTGGGAGACCCAGATTCACACCCCCATTCTGCTATGGAAGCTTGCTGGGTGCCCTTGAGCTCTCACTCTCCCTCTCAACCCTCACAGGGTTGCTGTGAGGCTAAAATGGAGCAGGGAAGATAGATGCCGTGTAAGCCTCTCTGACTCCCCACTAAGTACAACCTAGGTCTAATTGTTACAGAGACAGGGAAAAAACCTTTATTTGGGGTATACCATTTAGGACTCTGGGGGGAGGGGTGTCACATGATTCAACTTTCTCCAAAACCTTACCATACAGAAAACTAGGGGAAGGGCTCCAGCCCAGCCTTCTCCCCAACATGTTACGGTTTTACACTGAGGGATTCTTTTTGTGTCAAGAAGCACTGAATCACGTGAAGCCCTCACCTCCAGTCTGAAGTGGTACTATAGATTCCAGAAATGGGTTTACTAACTCACTGAAAGCTAGGCCTTAGATAACCGACTGGAAAGAAGAAGGCCCTTAGTCCAGCAACTCTGTTAAATGACCGTCATCTAACTAAAAGCAAATAAAGAAACCTGTCTAAAAGACAACTAGTTGAATGGGATCTTCAAGCACATCTTGATTATTGCTGCTGTATCATGGCTCAGCATTGGCCCACTTATTTCCCAGCTGTAGGAACTGAATATATCGCACTGCCCACTTTAAATGTTTTAAACTGGTTTTACTGTACTGATTCAGTACTGTTATTTATTATTTGATTTAATTTTTAAAGACTGTATTATATTTATTGCTGTGAGCCGCCCTGAGCCCGCTTGCAGGAAGGGTGGGATAAAAGTCGAAATAATAAATAAATAAAATGATTATGACATCCCCTCTGTTTGTCTGTGATAGGCATGAACATGTCCATGCACCGCCTCCTGCCCTTGCACAAAGAGCGGCATTGAAAACTTCCAGGTTTGTGAAATGTCAAATCAAGTTCCAGTTGCCTGTGCCATCTGATGATGAGTGCCTAGACAAACTGAGTTTATTGTGTCCCCACAAACCAGGGTTCTCAACTGGGCTTGGACCAGGGGTTTAAAATCCCATGCTTGATTACAGACATCGCAAAACAAGAAGCTTAAATCAAGCTTTGCACGCTAGTAGAGGGGACAGCGCAAGCTTCACAATGATACGCATTCCT
>NW_015176453.1:726657-732922 GCF_001447785.1 Gekko japonicus | reverse complement strand
TGCTGAACCTTAGTCCTTCCATGGTGGACCTGGATACAACCATATAAAAATGTGCATGACTTTACACAGAAAAGGAGCGGCGCAATAACTGGAACTCAGCACAGAACTGTGTACCTTTACATTCCCACTGATTTCATTAAGGTTTTACAAATTATGGCCCAGACATCTACTTACAGAACACAATGAATGTGTGCATGACTTTACACAGAAAAGGAGCGGTGCAATAACTGGAACTCAGCACAGAACTATGTACCTTTACATTCCCACTGATTTCATGAAGGTTTTACAAATTATGGCCCAGACTTACAGAACACAATGAATAGCATATTTATACAACCATCAACATATCCATGGATGAAGCTGTTTCACAGCTGTGCCATATCAAGCCAGCTGTTAAAATATCTTGGCCTCATTCCAAAAACAGACTGTCACATTTAAGCCCCACTGAAATCAAAAGGACATGTTGGCCGGACTAAATCTCCATGGTTTTTCTCAAAAAGAAAAGAAAGAGTTTGGTTGGAGAAAGTTTTTGGTTGGGGCACCCTCATATAGTGAATGTTAAGTAGTAAACTTTTACACTGTATTGAAATTGCTTGCTTACTTAAGTTTTAGTATATCGGGGTGCTCCAGTGATCTCCTAGAGGCCTGTATAGCTCACACCAGCCTGAGTTTCTCAAAATTTGGAAGCTAAACAGGTTCAGACACGTTTCGCACTTGGATGGGAGACTACCAAGGAATACCAGGGTTGCTAGCATCTCTTACCTCTGCTCATCTCTTACCTTGAAATCCCCATATGGGGTTGCCCATAAGTTGGGTGTGACTTGACAGCACTTAATTACTATATTAATTACATGTTCTCTACCCAAAAGTGTTCTGAAGAATGCAGCCCCCAAACTATTTCTTTTTCAAAATACCAAGAGATAACCAGCTTTGCCATGAATCTATTTCTATTTATTTATTTCTCACCCACCTCTCCATGGGATATACCCATAGAGGCATAAAATAAATAAATATAATACCTAAAAACAAACATCAGTATCAACTAAATAGCAGTAAAACCAATTAGAATAAAAACAGCATTGTAGAATTACAGCAAACTAACTTCAAGCAGAAAGTTAAAAGGTGAAATAAAATGATAATGACGGAAAGTCCACACAAAATCCAAATTACAAAAACCAAAACAAAATGATTGGTCAAGTTTCCACCTGGCAGGTAAAATGTGAACTGCTGCAGAGAGCCTGAATTGGGCAGAAAGGGGGATACAATTGTTTTAAATAAATAAATAAATACAAATTTTAAAAACTCTAAGTACCAGGCAAGTAGCTGTGGGATGGATATTTCCCAGCTGAAGCATCCCACAGTAAAGGCCCCATCACTGGTCACCGGCACCCATCTTCTGTTAGATGCCAGCATAGTGGGCAGGCTGATCCACAAATCTACGCCTATCAGCAAAAACGTACTAATATTTGCACAAAAAGATTTGGGCTCAAAAATGAGTTGTATACAGCTGAGCTGCCAGAGGTTCTGAAGAAAGGAAGTACCATTTCACAGGATGGATATCTAAATGATAGCAGTAGATACACTGCCACAGGATGTGGTAATGGCCATTAGTTTAGATGGCTTTTTTAAAGGGTTACTGAATTCATTCATGGTAGACAGACCTTTCGATGATTTATCAAGATGGGTAGCCATGTTAGTCTGTAGCAGCAGAAAAGAGAAGAAGTAAGCAGCGACTCAGGAAAGCTCATACCCCACCACAAATTGTGTTAGTCTTTAAGGTGCTACTCAAGCCAGTTTGGTGTAATGGTTAGGAGTGTGGATTCTAATTTGATTCCCCACTCCTCCACCTTGAGTTAGTCACAAGTTCTTTCAGAGCTGTTCTCTCAAGGGAAGTTCTCGAAAGAGCTCTCTCAGCCCCACCTACCTCACAGGGTGCATGTTGTGGGGAGGGGAAGGAAAAGGAGACTGTAAGCCACTCTGAGACTCCTTCGGGTAGTGAAGGATGGGGTATAAATCCAATCTCTTCTTGTTTCTCTTTCCAGTGATTATTGCTGCTAAGCAGAACCTCCAGGATCAGAGGCAGTATACTTCTGAATACCGGGCACCATAGCTATTTAACATGGGGGGAACTGCTGCCCAAATGAGCCACTTTTAGGCTTCTTGAAGATTCCTGACTGGCCACTGTTGAAAAAGGCACGCTGAACCCCTGGTCTGATCTATCAGGGCTCTCCTTATGCTCTTAACATTTAAGAGTTCGCTTAATGGAATATTCTACAGTTAAAAAAAAAATTTCCTTCTGTAAAAATAAAGGTAATGGAGCTTTCTGCTTTTTCAGACACTTCTCAGGCTTCGGTACAACCCTGGAGCATTTGAAATGCCTGACTGAACCACAGTGGACTTAATAACAGCTTGAGAAAAAGTGTGTGTGTGGGGGGGGGATCAGCAGAGTTTGTATACGCGGCTGCAATTAATCACGGGGGCTTTGCAGCAGGCTATGACTTGCAGTGCCCTGACCTGGATGGCCCAGGATAGCCCCATCTCATCAGATCTCAGAAGCTAAGCAGGGGTGCCCCTGGCTAGTATTTGGATGGGAGACCATCAAGGAATACTAAGGTCACCATGCACAGGCAGGCAACGGCAATCCACCTCTGAACCTCTCGTGCCTTGAAAACCCTACAGGGTCACCATAAGTCAGCTGTGACTTGACGGCACTTTCCACACACACACAAACACACACCCCAAAATGACCTGCAGTAAAGCAGCCCCACTGACACAGGAGGCAACACACTGTGGCCTGCCGCAGCTTTTCTACTCTGTCTTTCCAGAGATCACATTTTATCCCTCCCTTCCTCCTGGAAGTTCAGGGTATCATACGTGATTCTGCCCTCCATCACTGTCACAACAACCTTATGAAGTAGGTAAAGCTGTACACACATGAAGCTGCCTTTTACGGAAGAAGATCCTTGGTCCATCAAGGCCAGTACTGTCTACTCTGACTCGGAGCAGCTCTCCGGGTCTCCGGAAGAAGATCCATCACTTCCCACCAAACCCTCTTCACTGGATATGTCCGGGACTGAACCTGGAACCTTCAGCATGCAAAGCAGATGCTCTGCCACTGAACCACAGCCCCTCCCTTGAATGAAATGGCTAGCCTGCAACTTTTGAAGTCCTTCGCACCTCAACTAGTCAAAAGATGCAATTACTGAAGAATCTCTTAGAAAGTGGGCTCCCTTAGGTTACAGCTAAACTTGCCAAATTTGGCTGGTTAGCTGTAAGGACGAGAAAGCTGCTAATGAAAGGAGAATAGATGTAATTTGTTATAGGATTTAACATGTTTTACTTGCATGCACTATTTTATATTTTTATTTTATACATTTCATATATGCTTGTGATTTTATGGATTCTGAAGTCTTTCACACCATGTACTATTTGACACTTTTACTACCTGATCATGAAGATGCTGGGGACTGAAACCAGGGACTTCTGTATGCTGATGCTCTACCAGCAAGCCCTGAGTACATTCCAAAATTCATTCCATCACAAAAGGTCAGCCCAGATCACCCAGTGAGCTTCATGGATGAGTGGGAATTTGATCCTGGGTTTCCCCACTCGTAAGCCAACACTCTAACCACTACACAAAACTGCCTCCATGTGCCGATTCATCCCATTCCTGGTATCTGGAGTATAGCAACGCATTAGGAATAAAGCAAAAACATTCTAAAAGTTTAATTAAGGTCCCTAATTTTTTTATTCTATTTTCATTACAAATATTAACCTTAAAAAGATCTTAAACTGGCAGTTTAAATTCAGCCTGAGAAAATATCACTAAAAAATGAAAACTGCAATCCTACATACACTATAGTCACAAGTAAACTATATTGAACCAAGTAAGACTTCTCAATGAACATGTGTCAGAACAGGCTAGACAGGCATAATCCACTGAAAGGACTCAATTCAGTAAGCCCAGAGCCAAACATGCCAGCTACACACAGCAGCTTCAGGGGAAGTTTACAGCATTAGGACATTTTCAAGAAGTGCATTGTTATGCACAGTGTAATTGAAATAAGGGTTCTCTCTAGACACTGTATATTTTACACATAGTTTTTACATCACACTCAGTTTTTAGAAGAGCAGTGTTTGCCTGATTGCGGCGTGACAGTCACTTTCCAGATACAGAGTGGGGAATGTTTTTGCCCAACATAACTTTCAACACTTGTACAGAGTTCCTTGTTTCTGTGGGTTTCACGTTGTGCAATAGGAAAATATGAGCATTTGATGTTACTCTGTTATTATATTATACTATATTTTCAATAAAGCTTTTTTTTTGGGGGGGGGGAAATATGAGCATGGCTAACATACAGGAGGAATTGATCCCAATCACCAGTGACAGTTATTTTGGCCCCACCTATTCTTGACACAAACAAAACTGCTACAAAAAATTGAAAAGGGACAGACAAACCATCTCTAAGCAGATCTACTCAGATACCTATGCAGGTTTATTTAATAGGGCTTACTCCCAGGAAAACATTCTTAGGATTGCGCTGATCATATTAAACATTCCAGGAGCCATCAACAACATTTATCCTTCCCCCTTTCCTTCTCTCCTTCCTTTTTGTTTCCAACTAACAACAAAAGTACCATCTATACCTATGCTTGAGGTGATAGATCAAGACATTTTAAAAAATTTTTATCATCCTCATAAAACCTTTTCAAGATACAGAGCACACAAATATGCAAACAAACAATCATTTCCCAGTAACCTAAAATTCACATTTTTTCATTTACATTGCATACACACATGACTACAACACCACTCTTGTCCTGAATATTCAAATCTAAGTTTTCAGAAACTTGTTCATCCTAACAAGACAAGGAACTTCAATTCCCCAATAAAAGGTGGTCCACACAATACATTTTGTATATACACGGGTATCATCAGACATAAATCACCTCTGCTTCTCACTTGCCCCAAAAGTCCCTCGCTGGGGTTGCCTTAAGTTGGATGTGAATTGATGGCACTTTAAACACAAACATGTAGACATGCTGATTATACAGGGCTGGTTCACATGTACGTGCTCACTTGATTAGTACAGCATCAGATAAGGACCTGCACATGTGAACAGATGCTCAGATACAGAAAGTTCTAACTGTGATGTTGCAGCATCTCCTTATGCCACCTTAAACAAAATGTTTTTAATGGAGTCAGCTCACACAGTCCACTAGCTGTCATTAAATGCGCACTACCCATATGCACCAAAATCATGTGTCAACCAGGCCATAAAGAAACATGGCATACATACTGGGCAACAGAATCACTAAATAGGGCAAAAGTCTCTATATTTCACATAATCATGGGAATTGCTGCGGCCTTATGCCCCTGTTCACAAATGCAATTTTGCCAGGACATATGTGTGTGTGTGCGCGTGCATGTATGTAAAGTGCTGTCACAGGGTTTTCAAGGCTAGAGACTAACAAAGGTGGTTTGCAATATTCTACATCTGCATAGCACCCCTGGACTTCCTTGGTGGTCTCCCATCCAAACACTAACCAGGGCCAACCCTGCTTGGCAGCCAAGATCTGACCAGAGTGGGCTAGTCTGGGCCAGGGGAGGTACTCGCCCTAAGGAAGTCTCCTGAGACACCAAAGAAGCAGTTTGGCGGCTTCCTGCCCTCCAGTAGAGAGTTACAAGTTTAAGTACACACGGAAAACTTGTCTACATAGCGAGAAAACGTCTGCATAGTGACTGGGCAAAACTGGGAGGGTCGGGGCGAGGCCATTCACGGCGCTGGACGCTTAAGCCCAAGGAGGGCAGGCTGTACAACCCTCCTCGGGCTGGGCGTGTGCCCGAGGCTGGGCGCAGCAGAGTGCCTTGGCCGTGCCGCGGCGGGGCCAGCCCAGGTGAGCTCCGCCGCTTTGGGAGGTGGAGCGTCCTCACCTCCTGGGCCGGCTCCGCCGGGCTGCCCAAAGGGAATCCCCATCTGACGCGCCAAGGCGCCGCTGGCGACAGTCCCCAGCCCTGGCACGCACACGCCGGCTCTCCGCGGCCGCTCGCAAAGCCGGGTGGAGCGCCAGGCAGGGCCGAGGGAGCATCGCCGCGCCCAGGCAGCCACGCGGGGCGCTAGGACCGGGCGAAACCCACCCCACCCCACCCCACCCGGCCCTCGCCCCGACACACGCACCAAGGAAGTCGGTCCCGCTTTGCCAGCCTCTCCGCCGGGGATGCGCGGCGCAGGCGGCACGCGCGGCTGCGGCCTATCCAGGTTGG
>NW_015176453.1:725284-726290 GCF_001447785.1 Gekko japonicus | reverse complement strand
CCCGCCCGTCCGTCCCGCTTCCGAGCCGCGCGACTTACATCATCGAACAAGGATCCCACGTTGGCTGTTACTAACAAGATCCCCGTGTTCGCGGCAGCCCCTTTCACCGCCATGATCTTGGCCAGAAATAGTTTCTTTCGGAAACGCGGAGAGGCGCTCGCTGCCTTGGCCCCCCAGCCCCGCTCCCCCAAATCAGATCGTTTCTAGGGGAATACAAGACGCCAAGGGTGCGCTCAGCTGGCCGGAGAGTCCCGGGTCGAGGGAAGTTCAGCGCCCTGCTGGGGGGAGTTCTCCGCTACTGCTGCTGCGGCCGCCGCTTCTCCGGGCTGCTCGTCACACGCGCGCGGCTGGCGGTGCCCCAGGGGAGGGAGACACTCGTAATCCTCCCGCCGGGGCCAGGGACGCAGGCATCAGCGCCCAGCCCCTGCTCTCATGGTGGCCGGGCTTCCCCCTGGGCTCGCTGGCCAGCCTTCTCCCCGGGCAGGCTGGGAAAAGACTTTGCTCTTAGATTTCCCCCTTCGCAGCCATTAGGTTCCTGCCTGCAAAGTTCCTCCTCCTGGTGCTGCTGCTGCTGCCGCGGCTGCTGGCGGTGGTTCCTGCTAGATCAAGAGAAAGTAAAATATAAAAAGTGGGGGGGGGGGGGGGAGATCTCTGCGCCGGGAGGGAAGGCAGGCGACGGACGAGCGGCTGCAGCGCTCTTTCTTACAGGGGCACCCCGGGGGGAGAGGGCAATGGAAACGGCAGGGCCCCCCTGGCTCCCTCCCTTGCAGATCCGGCGCTCTTCCCAGCTTCTGGCTGCAATAACACAAGAGAGACAGCCGCGGCGACGACTAGGTCTCTGCACTCCCCTGACGTCACGCGCCTGACACGGCTCCTCTTAAAAGGGCAACGGCGCGCCCCGCCGGTCGAGCGACGCAGCCAGACGGCGGAGGGGGCCCGGAGAGCCGCGAGTTGCCGGTGGGCGCGCGCGCTTTGGGATTGCAAACAAGTCAGCCCCGGAGGGGGG
>NW_015176453.1:715920-725257 GCF_001447785.1 Gekko japonicus | reverse complement strand
ACACACACACACACACACTTCTTGCCGCCAAAGGGCCATGATGGTTACAGGTCGTGATCTCGTCCCACTAGAGCATTTTCAAGTGTGCAACCCTAGCAGAAGGTTCTACTATGGCACCCAGTAAACTGTATCCAGAGAGAACCTAGGGCATACGGTTTCACGGCAGCTCTGCCGGTACAGATGACATCATTGCCAAGACTTTTCTGAATATTCAGGGGACGAATTCATTGCATAATACATTTTCAACTACCAGTGGAAATCGAGGAAGCTTCCTGGCTCCATTATAAGGTCACAAACTGAAATTAAAAGGAAACCATGAGTCTGTCACTAGCACCCTACTACTCTTAAACCCTGGTTAACTGGAAATAAATCCTCTTGGGTTCATTGGGATTCCCTCCTAAGGATGCTTGGCACCAAAGACCACGGTGGATTCACCTTCAACTCTTGAATTATATATCCATCCTTCTTTCAGATTGCCTTAATGCAACTTAAGGTGGCCAGATTTTATGCTTTGGCTCAGTCGATAAGGAAGGGGGGCTTTTAATCTTTTTATTAATCAACTTGTGTCTGTGGAATTAGTGTTTAATAAAGTTAAGAATTGTTATTGTTTTCTATTTGTGTCTAGCTTGTGCTCTTGTGTTGGTGTTAGCTGATCTTGGACCCTAATGAATGAAGTGAGTGAATGAATGAATGAATAAGTCATTGAGGGGAAATGTATTGTCCCTGGAGGAACTCTATGGTGGCTGATTTATAAATTGCAGCTTGCAAAAGAAGTGGCTATTATCCCAAGAGAGGAGTGATTATTTTAAGAAGATCAAGTGGACTTCCTTACCCAAGACAATCATTTCCATACTTTGTACCTCAAGAGAGCAGTTTAATGTGCTATGAGACATTACACAATGTGCATGTGAGTCCCAAAGTGTGTGTAAAGTGCCGTCAAGTCGCAGCTGACTTATGGCGAGTGGTGACCCTGTAGGGTTATCAAAGTAAGATACTAACAGAGGTGGTTTGCTATTGCCTTCCTCTGCATAGCAACCCTGCTATTCCTTGGTGGTCTCCCATCCAAATACTAACCCGGGCTAGTCTCTGCATAGCTTCTGAGATCTGCCAAGATCAGGCTAGCCTGTGCCATCCAGGTCAGGGCAAGCCCCAAAGTATCCTTCCATAAAGGAGGTTGCCCAATGAACCTCTGAATGATTCATTACTCTGACACTACTTGCTTGCAATCAAGAGGCCTGCCCAGAACAGTGATTCTGGCAGATCCACAGGAGATGAGTCCCTGCGTTGGTGGCAGCTTCTTATGCTTTCTAAAAGAAAAGTTTTAGCAGTAGAAGAGTGAAACATGCCTCCCATTTTAACTCCTGAACTGATGGGTCTCTCTCACGCAGAGAGTTGATCAGATCCTTCCTCATCATGGCTCTCATGTCTTTTGGCTTAGGGTTCATGTGTTTACTGTTATAAGTCTTAAGCCTCTGCTGCTGTCCCACCCTCCTCAATCTGTCTGCAAGGCAGGCTGTCTATCACGGTGGGGAGAGCGAAATCTGGGCAACTGCCTGTATCCTCCTCCCACTCAGCATCCCTGTCTGCCCACCAGCTGGTTCAGAGAAAAGTGTTTCCCTTTGTCTCCTGCAGGGCATGTGGGTTGGATGGCGTTGTCGACCTACTGGGGGAGAGGGAAATCATAGCTTCTGTGCCTCCCCCTCCACCTTCACTATGGTCCCCAACCTCCAGGGTGTGGGTGGAGATCTTCCAGGATTACAGCTAATCTCCACGCAACAGAGATCAGCTCCCCTGGAGAAAATAGTGGCTTTGGAAAGTAGATGCTATTGATACAGAAGGATAGTTAAAAAGGACACTGCAGATAAGAATGGCAATCACTGCATCATCTTGTTATATTCAGTGCATTCCACATTTGTGGTCCATTGCGAGGTCTTGCTGCAGACGCTGAAGTCCCTCCCCTCGCCAAACCCAGCCCTCCCCCAAAATCTCCAGGAATTTCCCAATCTGGA
Source organism: Gekko japonicus (assembly GCF_001447785.1). Lineage (NCBI taxonomy): Eukaryota > Metazoa > Chordata > Lepidosauria > Squamata > Gekkonidae > Gekko > Gekko japonicus. Next base: position 723,248 of record NW_015176453.1, on the reverse strand, counting down.
GTTGGCAACCCTACCCTTCACTGCTTTACAGTATGTGCAAGAAAGTGTGTCTGCACAGTATGTGCATGGTCCCAGGTAACAAAATAGTTTGAGCAAGTAATATAGAATTAATTAGAAGTTGTTCCTGAAAACAGTAAGGTGGTACGATTGGCTGAAAGCGAAAAGACTGAAAGAAACACCAGTCAGGCTGATCCAGTTCTCAGCATCCCTATCTCATGTGTGCATCCGCTGATGCGGAATCATTCTTTCCTCTTGATGCTCCAGGCTCCAGCTCTTCTTACTACCCAGGAAATCAAACCAGACAGCAAAGTACCAGAACTACCATCAGACTGACCACTCCGGTATGCGTGGGAGAAATTTTTTTCCCATTTATTGTGATCAATAATGTACAGACATTGTTTAGGCCACATGTTGATTAATACATTAATTCCTAGATATCCCTGATTAGATAGAATACTGGATTATAGAACAGGGCTGAAATTACATTTGGCTTTGCCTCACTCTAGCTCAGTGATGGCGAAACTTTTAGAGACCAAGGGCCCAAGCTGCAACCCAAAACCCACTTATTTATCGCAAAGTGCCAACACGGCAATTTAACCTCAATACTGAGGTTTTACTTCAGAAAAAACAACTCATACATTAATTTAAGATGATCCAAACAAAGTAAGGAAAGCAATCCCAAATGCTTTCATTTACTTAAAATTATTTGGCAGAGAATTCAACACCGTGCCATAGGTTCGCCACCACTGCTCTAGCTTATTGGAGGTGAGGACAAAACAGATAAAAGCTTTCCAGACATTATCCATAAGTAGAAGGAAAGAAATACCTGTGGAGAATTGCAGATGAACCTCTTAGCTAGGGAAAAGAGCTTAAAACACATTTTCGCTGGCCAATTCTTTTTATTCCACTTTCACTTTATTACTTGGCTGTCATTCTTTTCTGTAGCATAAATTGCTATTTCATTGTAACCAAAACTTTTAGAAAACCACAGTCAAGAGTAGAACCCAAGACCCATAAATAGTAGCCTAGAGGCGTAGCCATACTTTCACACTGCTAATTATACTACATCAGTGTAACAAAAAGCCATACAGCACAACAGGAGAAAGCTTATCGGCTTGTACTTCTATAACTACTATTTTAAAGGCATAACATTATTCCCATTTTTGAAGGTAAATACTTTCTTGACATCCAGGGGATGTCTTTATTTGAAGCCTGTTATACATGGCCGATTTGGTTTTTCAGAAGGAAGGGGGAGGGGGGGGAGGAAGGAACTAGCCTCTGGGTAAGTCAGTGGAAATAAGGCTGTGAGGACTGATGCTGTCTATGACATGGAAAACAATTCTTACCTGGAGGTGATTTTAATATTTTAACCTTAAATCTCTATTTCAATTTCTATCCTACTAAGTGCAATCAGACACAAATCTGTTTGTTCATACTGAACTTCCCCATTAAAATGTATGAATTTTTCAACATTTTCAACAATTACTAGTGTGCCAATTTTTCAACATTATTAGTGTGCCAGAGCAAAATTATACATATACTAAATAAATGACATACCTTGTCTATATACAGTACATATAAAAACTATACAATATGTATATGCAGTGTAAACAAATCAAACATAGCCCGTGGCCGCCATGGTGCCAACCAACCTTTTAGAAAGTGGATGGGGCAGTGCGGGGCTCTTTCCCAGGAAGGCTTCTGATTGGCCACCAGAGACCTGGTTGGCTGTGCAGGTTAATATGGTATTGTTTCTATAGGAGCTGCTACCATAGTACTGATTTTATCCTCTCTCATTTCTCATTTTTAAAATTACCCCTCTTCTCCCCTGCATTTGGAGTCCCTATGTGTGTGGCTCCCCCTCCTGCTGCAGCCAATGTTCCCTCTACGGTGTGAGGTTTTGTGAGCAAAAATTCAACTTTGTGAGCTACTGACATTAAAGTTATGAGCGAGTGATTTGGCTACTGCATAAATCAGTTTGCTCTGGAGCCATCCCTTCCTGAGCTGAGACAAAAATGTGTGAGCCGGAGGCTAAAAAACTGTGAGCTAGCTCACACTAACTCAGCTTAGAGGGAACACTGGCTGCAGCCATTTTGTAGTTGTGCCCACCACCCTGTGTCCACAGGATCAACAAAAGTGGGGACCCCTAGAACAGTGTGATCCCATGCAGAGTTATTCCAAAGGCCATTGATTTTAATAGACTAGAGTAACTCTTCTAGCGATCGTACTGACAAACACCTAAGAGTCACAGAGTTCTTGATTAGATGCTCTCTCAGTATATGAGACACACACTTAAGGCCGTTCAGTCACAGAGTATATAAAATGGAGTGTATTTCGAAGATACTGCTTTCATTATAATGTTGTCTCTCTGTTTAGTATTCCTCAGAACTCCTGTCTTGTGAGCGTGACCCATAATCACTCTGATTCAAAACCGCAGCCCTTAGGCCTTTAAAATTAATTCCAGTGCTTTTCATATAAATGATTGTGTTATATTAAACTACAGGATGAACAAGGTAGAGAAATCTTTCATGAGGTTCTTTGAATCATACAGTCCATTCTGCAGTTTGATCTTTAAAAAAAATACACCACTATTCAAGAAGTTTTCGGCAGTGTATCACTGAAAAGTTACAGACGTGAATCTAGTGGTGGCACTCATCTTTATTTTCACCGTTTTGTGAACTGTGTTTTCCTGCATATTTTCACAGGAACACATTGAGCTGTTAATGTTAAAACACTGCTGCAGTGCAGCTGGCCGCAGATTTGAAGAGAAGCGCTTTGGGAATTATAACTCCTTTTTGAAAGGAAAAAAGAGTGATCCGGCCATTTTAAGGAGATAATAATCACTTTCCTACTGATTATTCAGTTCCAGCATAATTATGTTTGACAGTACTTTCATTGTTCTTTTTTATCTTCAATTATTTTATTAGAGCAGCTTTCACAGAGGCTGTTCAGTAGTGGCTAGAAAGTGTGAATGTATTCCACTGAAATCTTAAATCCAGTCTCATGGTTCCTTATGCTGGATGACTTTATCCTTAGGGGTGCATTCATTGATGTTCTCAGGTTCTAATAGCATCAGATTTTGAACTCAGCAGTTGATTAAACATACTTTTTATGTTCTTTGGGCAATCCATAGGATAATTGCTTTGAATTGACATATTTCACAGGGATTTCCTTCTTGGCTTCCGTTTAATTTTCTTACCTTTTCAATAAATGCCGTAGGTCACATAGCTCCATAGATTACTTGGCTTAAGAAAAACAGCCACAGAAATCAGACCCAGCTGTGAGGTTTGTCTGTCATCCAGCAGCACAGAACCATTATTGTGCCTGCATTTGCCAGACATGCCCAAGGCATGTTCCCAAGAGCATCTAATATAGATTAATTCCCACTTTATGGACTCTAACTACCCTTTCCACATACTGGAAAGTAGTGGAGAGTTGTATGTTCCTTCAGTGCATGTTTACCGGGGCTGTTTAATGGGAGAATGAGGACAGAACTGGCATTAAAAGAAGGCTCTCTGATGAACATGCTCCCAGTTTGAGGGTAAAGGTTCCTTAAGCAGGAGCACTACCAATATCAGTATCAAAATATAGCTCTAACACTACAATCCTAAGCAAAGTTCCACCCTTCTAAGCCCATTTATCTCAGTGGACTTAGAAGATTCGAAAGCAGCACAGAATCACACTGTAAAAGTATTTCCATATCATCTGGTAAATTATGATTCACTAAAAAAATAAAAAATAAAAATATAGTGGAATGAGAAACACTGTGAATGTGTTTAAAGGCTCTGGAGGCAGGCCCATAGCCAGAATTTTGTAATTTGGGGGGCCTTTTAATAAGTCAGGGGGCACTGATGTCACAAAAAAAAATTAAATTAAAAAAAAAACAACACTCGCCAGTTGGAACAGGCAGGTATTCACCCCCATTCATCTCTGCAGCCCATTCACACCATGGCTCATCGACATCATCATGTGGTCCACCATGGGAACCTGAGCACCCAAAGGTAGTGGCGATCCAAAGAGCAGCTTGCAACACAACAAAAGTGTGTGGTAGGAGCACAGATGTGTGTCAGTTTTGCTGGATGAAAGTCAGGGGGCCTTGGTAGGACGTTGGGGGGCTGGACCCCGAAATGCCCCACTGTAGCTACGGGCCTGTCTGGAGGAGGTGTTAATTTGGGAGCAAAGGCAACACTGGTAAGAGATTTTGCAGGCTATCTTCTTTGCTGCAAAGTCTCCAGACTTTCACCTCTTTGTTGCTTTAGAAGATGCATTCTTTCTCCTTTGTGGAGGCTAATTGGTAGTTCTTTAGAGGAAAACGTATTTCCTTTCTACAAGTATCGTAGGGCCATTTTGTGCTGTACCTCACTGTTAAAACTTTAAAGTCTCCTTGATCGGCTATCAGTCAATGGAGAAAGTTCATTTTCTTGTCACTTTAATTTTATTCTACTTTATTTGATTTGCCTTTGTGATTGGCAACTTGAGAACAGAGATGTGTTGGAATGGGAAATATACAACTCAGGGAGAGGGTGGTGGCCACCCCACCAGAACGGAATGAAATATAACATGAACAGATGATGCTGAATAGATGTCAGCTCACTGTTGAGGTCTGGGACGGCTATTTGGGCTGGAAGCAAGGAACGTTCCAAATGTTGGGGTATCCCTTCCATATCATATTCCTTTGGAGCTGGACATCAAGTCACAGCTGACTTATGGCAACCCTGTGGGGTTTTCAAGGCAAGAGATAGTTTGCCATTGCCTGCATTTGCATAGTGACCCTGGAATTCCTTGGTGTTCTCCCATCCAAATACTAACCAGGGCCAAACCTGCTTAGTTTCTGAAAGCTCATGATTGCCAGATAGCCTGGGCTATCCAGGTCACTAAGACCCAAACTCCTTGATTTTTCCAACCTTTTCCTACTTATGTTGACATGGACCCCGTTCACACGGAGAATTTGCTGCAGGAGAGCGATGAGTGAATGGCGGATTTTCTGAGCGCAATCACACCACAACATCTGGGAAGTGGAGCGCACCCGTGGCCAACCCGTGGCATACCGCCGAAAATGCGGAGTTAAAAAATACCTGGGCGAAGGTGACACGGAGGGAAGGTACCATGGCATGCCACCGATGTGTGGGATTGTGTTATTGCACATTAAATTGTGACGCCGCAAATAGCCACGCCTCCCCCCCCCCCTGCGCGTTATCCGGCCCATGTGACCGGGGCCATGGATCTTTTCTGATAATTTTGTCTATAACAATTTAATTGCATCTGAATGAGGGTAGGCATGTTGTAGATCACACAGTGGGTGCAGAAGACATCTTGGTAGCTCATAATGAGCTGAACTTGCTCCAACAATGACCTGGGTTCATCCATTCAAGCTGTCTGTTCAGTCTAATGCTTATGCTTTCTCCATGCCACATCCACTAGGACAGAAGTTTAGTATGCAAAATAATGCAACATCTCTGATACAAACTGGGTAATGCAAATGTATCTGCACAATACGAAGAAGGCTAGGGGTCTCTGCCAGGGAGGTGGGGGAAAGGGTGTAACCAATGAAGCTAGTATTTATCAAAGCAAACCAGGATTTGAATGATTGTCTGCAACACGAATCCTGGTTTCATATTAACTATAGTTAGAATAAATGGTGGTTTTGCATGATGTCTGAATCAAACCTATCATTTTAATCCAGAACATTTTAGAGAGAATACAATGGGTGCCCTGTTTTTACATCTGCACATCAAACCCTACAGCTTCAAGTATACCTAATTATATAAAGTTTGACCTGGCAGCTATTATGTCCAATACATGGGGCACTGCCAATCTAGTTTTTAAGACATGTACCCAAGTGCTTTTGATGAACGAATATCCTTACTAGTTCTCAGGTGTAGCTAAAAGAGGAACAGAACACCTTTCTTTATAGAGTGGGTTATGGAGGATTAGTTTATCCATAAAGCATCACACAAGAGATATTTGTTCGAGCAGAGAAGCAGGGTAACGTGTTCAGGAAAAGGTGAAGCTGCTTCATACAATGGCATACAAATATATAACATAGGTCGCCTAAACCAGGCAAATAATGGACATTTTAAAATAATTCCAAAGAGAAAGAACACACGACTGTTCATTCGTCTGTTCGTTCATTCATTCATTCTAAATATTTATATCCAGCCTTCCTAAAAGGTTCAAAGGCAGCTCACAACATATTTTTTAAAATCCACAATGTAGCATTAAAAAGCTTGATGTTATAGTTCCTCTTTTTATGCACATGATGCAAGGAAAAGCAGGACAGTGAGGTGAGCACACTTAGCAGTCAAGAGGATTTCTTTTTAAGTCTTCAATGCAATACATTACCTCTTGGTTTTTGTTTCCTCTCCCCAGCTCTGTTGGTCCACTGCACACACTCCTGGCCTTAGTAAGGTCATGACACCAGCTCCACCTCTTCCAGTCAAGTGACTACTCTGATGTCATGTGACTTCCTTCTTATCCTTACAGCCCTGTAGGTTCTAGTCTGCCATTGGGAGGGATTAGAAGTAGGATCCCAGATCTGGAAAAAGTTAAAGACCACTGGTGTATAGGGAATAATACAAAGACTGGTATAGTTGAGCACATTTTCTTCCGCGTCCCTCCCACGCTCGCCTTTTTCCCGTTCGGTGGGGTGTGCAGGTCCCAGGTTCATGTTTTAAAAAGCTGCCTGGGGGATTATGGACCATTCACACACTTTCAACCTTAACATACCTCACAGGGTTGTTGTGCGGATCATACGGGGGAGAGGAGAATGATGTCAGCTGCTTTGGTTCCCACTGCAGGGAAAGACTGCCCTTTCCCTAGGCAGAGGCTGTGGGTGGGGGGATGTAAACCTGAAGACAGGCAGGAAGATAAAGGTAGGCTGATGGCTGCCTGGAAAGGACGTAGGGTTGCCAACTCCAGGTTGGAAACTTCCAGGATATTTTAGGGATGAAGCCTGCTGAGGGTGGGGTCTGAGAAGGAGGAGGAAGCGGGGGACCTCAGACCCCACCCTCCAAACAAGCTGTTGCCAGTCTCCAGGTGACAGCTGGAGAGCTCTTAAAAGCTCTGGTGCTAATTCAAAGTGTTGTATTCTGGCAGGGGAAGCTGTGAGTGTAGAAAACGATTTATCGACAGAGTAGTGTTTTGGAAAATCTTTAGAAATTGTTTGGTGCATTTACCATGGGGCACCCACCCAGAACCTCTGGCATTTTCTCACTCTGCTGGCATCAAAACCAATTTAAGGCAAAATAGAGATATGGAGACTTTTCCATCCTCCTTTGCATCAATTTGTCTTTGTTGGCAATGGCAACCCTAGGCCTGCAAGCACTCTC